>NW_004524735.1:2476361-2477466 GCF_000260255.1 Octodon degus | reverse complement strand
CCTAAACTACCAACAGAACACATTTAGGGACGTGTCTGATTGGGTCCTCGAGATGTGCACTTAGGCACTGTACACAGTCCCTGTTCACTTCATCTGTGTAGTTGGTCCTATGCTTTGGTATCACGTAGGCATAAACTAAGTACACAGCGTTATTCAATTCACGTGTCTGCTAAGATAATTCAGCTCCAGATCCCGATAACTATGGACTGAATTCTTTGAAACTGTAACTCAAATAAACCTCATTCTCCCAATGACAAAAATTCACAAGATAATCTCAGGAAACACTGTAAAAGTCTTTGAAAAAAATCACCTGCCTTTCACTATAAAAACAAGGAAGAAAATGGTTGTAGAATAATCTTATCTCAGTAGGATTAAGGATATTTATGAGACACCTATTATCAACAACAGAAAGCTTTCTCACTAAAAGCAAGAACAAGACAAAAATGGTAAGTGAAATGTCAGATCCACATAAAAACACATAGTAAAGTCTTGCTGGTGTGAGATCCTGAAAGAGTAATTAAATATAAAAGGCACAAGAAATACTGTGAAAAGGAAAGGAATTATTCAATGGCAAGGAAAAACTCAGATGAGAAAAATGACAAATAAAAAAGGAGAAAGATATATTCAGGTATATAATCAAGACTTTAGATAATTGTATTGTCAGTTTCTTCTGGTCTTTTGAAAGGAGCAGTTAAGGCTTGATTATTTTTTACTTCAATTTTTTCCTCTTGAATTACTTTTTAAATATGGTACAAATTAGAATTAGAACAGAAAAAAATTTATAAGTAAAACATAATTTCCCTTAACAAAGGAATATGAATTTCACAGTGTTTTTATAATACATAGCGCTGTCTCCCAACAAGTTATGCATATTACCAGATATATGCATGTAAAATTAGAAGAACAAAGAAAAAAAGAAACAAATGTATAAGAATATAAGAAGAGGAAAAGTATAAACATTTGAAAAAGAAGATGAAACAAATTAAAGTAGTAACTGCTTCTTTCCATAAACCAGCAGAAATGTGCATTACAGTTGTCCAAACCATCCTACTTACATACATAGAAAAATCTCTTTCCTCCATGCCTTCTCCTGTCCTTCTCCTCA
>NW_004524735.1:2468171-2475671 GCF_000260255.1 Octodon degus | reverse complement strand
GCCCGTTTTAGGATTGGACCTTTGAGTTTGGGATCCTGATTTTTTTTTATTCTTTATATGTTCTAAATAGAAGTCCTTTTCTCATAGAGACAGGCAGCTACAATTTTTTTCCATTTAATTGGGTTTTGTTGTATTTTGTTGGATATTTGCTTTGAAGTGCAGAAATGATAAGATGCCAGTTGTTCATTGTTTGAAGTATTTCCCATGCAGTTTGATTTTTGTTAATGAACTCTTTACCTAACCATATGTCTTTAAGATTTCTACCTACATATTCCTTCAGAAGATTTAGATTTTTGTTTTAATATTTAAATCTTTGCTCAATTTTGACAGTAGCTTTCTGCACAATGATAGGCATGGGTCTAGGATTACCCTTTGACATATGGAGAGCCAGTTTTCCAGCATGATTTGTTAATGAGGCTTTTTTTTTTCCAAACTGGGGATTGATCTGAGACCCTTATAATTGTGAGGGAAATGCTTATTCTACTAAGCCATCTCCCCGGCCCCAAAGAGGTTATCTTTTTTCAAGTGAGACTGTTTCACCACTTTATCAAAAATAAAGTGGCTGAGTGTGTTTGCAGTTGTGTCTGAATCTTTTAATCTGTTCCATTGATCCTCATGTCTATCTCTATGTCAGTACCATGATGATTTTATCACAGTAGATTTACAGTATAATTTCAGGTCAAGGATTGTGATACCTCCTGCCTTTTTTCTTTGTGTCCCAAGATTGATTTTGATATGTTAGGTCTCTTTTTTTCCAAATTAATTTGAGGAATATTTTCTCCAGTTGTATGAAATATAATAATAGTATTTTTTTTGGCAGAACTGGGGATTGAACTCAGGCCCTTGTGCTTGCCAGGCAAGCACTTAGTCTACTGAGATTTATCCCCAGCCTTACTAATGGTATTTTAATAGAGACTGCATTGAATCTCTACAAAAAATTTTGGGAGTATGGCTACTTTTAAAACGTTGGTTCTTCCTATCTAGGACCATGGGTTATTTTTGAATTTTCTCAAATCCTCTTTAATCTCTTTACTCAAAGAACCATAATTTTCACTGTATAAATATTTTTGTGTCATTTGTGAGATTGATTCCTAAGCATTTCATTTTTTAGGATGTTTTAATTAAAGACATGGTGTCCTTGAATTGTCTCTTAGAGTGTTCAATCTTTGTGTAAAAATATTCTACTGATTTTTGAGTGTTGATATTGTAACCTCATACATTGTTTAGTGATTAAATCTGCAAAACTCTTGGTGGAGTTTTTGGGGGCCTCTATGTAGAGCATCCTGTCATCTGTAAATAATGATATTTTCACTTCTTTTCCAATCCTTAGTTTTTTTATTTCCTTCTCTTTTCTAATTGCTCAAACTAATGTTTCCAGAAACACATTGAATAGGAGTAAAGACAGTGTATGTCCATGTCTTATTCCTGATTTTTAAAGTGAAGGCTTTCAGTTTTTGCCCACTGAGTATGATGATGGCTGTTGGTTTCTCATAGATGGCTTTTATCAGGTTGAGCTATAGAACATGTATTCCAATTCTCTGTAGTTTTCTTTTTAAAATCAGGAATGAGTTTTAAACTTTGTGAAAAGATTTCTCTGCAACTGTTGAGATGATTGTGTGTGTGTTTTTTTTTATTTATTCTATTGATGTGGTGCGTTGCATTTATGAATTTGCATATGTTCAACTCTCCCTGAATTCCTGAACTGAATTCCATTCTGTCACTATATATAATTTTCTTCGTGATTTATTGTAATCTATTTCCTACTATTTAATTAAGGATTTTTGCATCTAGATTCATTAGAGAGTTTTGCCTGCCCTTCTCTTTTTAGTTTCTCTTTCTCTGGTTTCAGAGTAATACTTGCTTTGTGGAATGAGTTTGGGAGAATTGCTTCTTGTTCAATTTCATTGAAGAGTTTGAGAAAAGTTAGCATAAATTGTCTCTAAATTTCTTGTGGTGTTCTTCTGTGAATCCATTGTGTCCTGGGCTTTTCTCCGTTGTTAGGATTTTTATTATATTTTTAATTTCATTTCTCATTTTGAGTGATTCAGAGATTGTATATCTTCTTGACTCAGCTTTGGCATTCCACGTGTATCTAGGAAACTCTCCATTTACTCTGTTTTACATTCTGTGAGAGGAAATGTTTTGGAAGTAGGTATTGATGATCTTCTGAATTTCTCTAGGGTCTGTAGTGATTTCACCCTTTCTATTCTTTATTGCATGAATTTGAGTTTTTTCTTTCCTTTCTTGATTAGGTAGCTATGTCTTTATAAATGTTATTTATTCTTTCAAAGAACTAATTCTTTGATTCATATATTCTTTGTAATGTTTTCTTCATCTCCAAAACATTAATTTCTGCTCTAATCCTTTTAATTCCCTGCATTCTTTGGGCTTGACTTGTTCCTCTTTTTCCAGGAGCTTGTGGTACAGAATATAATCTTTCATTTGGGCTTGTTATATTTTGCTAATGTGTGAACTAACCACTGTAAATTGTCCTCTTAAGATAGATTTCATTTCATCTCATAGATGTCAGCAAGATATATCTGTGTTTTCATTTGATTGTAAGTATTTCTTAAATTTATTCTTTAATTTCTTCTGTGACCCAATAGTTGTTTAAGAGGTTGTCACTTAATTTTCAGGTGTTTATGGTGTTTTTTTAGGTTTTTTTTTTGTCAATAATCTCCATTTTTATTGCATTGTGATCAGATAGTATGCATGGGATAAAATCAATTGCTTTGAATTTACTTAAAAGTGCTCTGTGTGCTAGTATATGTTCTAATTTGGAGAAAGTCCCATGCATAATTAAGACAAATGTGTATTCTGTTGTTTCTGAGTGAAATAGTCTGAAAAGGTCTTCCAAATCAATTCTTTTCATAAGTTCAGTTTAGTTCTGCTATTTCTTTTCAGATTTTCTGCCCAGTTGATATATCACTTTGTGATAGTGGATGTCAAATTTCCCCACTGCTTTTGTATATTTGCTCATTTAATTTCTCATGTCTGTTAAAATTTGCCTTATGTAGGAGTGTGCTGCTACATTAGGTGCTTATATATTTTTAGTTGTCATCTCTTCCTCTTGCAGTTTTCCCTTAACAAGTATAATAATTCCAGCAACGTTCATAATGCCAGCAACCAGGTAGCTACCCCTGCTTTTTTCTGATTTATTGTGGCATTGAAAATTGCTTTCCATCATTTGACTTTTACTCTGTGAATTTTGCTTTGAGTTAAATGTGTTTCTTGCATTCCGAATATGGTTGAACTTCTTAATCCCCTCTGATAGTCTGTTTGTTTTGATTGTTGAATTGAGCTTTTACATTGATAATTACAACTGATACATTTTGGCTTGCCTTTGTAATGTTATTTTCCTCCTGTAGGTTAACTTTTCCCCTCTTTTTAATTACTTGAGCTGTTTAGTGGCTTCTTTCTATTGTTCTTGAAACTGTGATCACTTCTGTCTCTTTGTAGAATATCTGTTAGTACTCTTTGTGGGGTTGGTTTGGTGGTGATAAATTTCTTCAATTTTTTTTTTTTTTTTGCCATGAAAGGATCTTATTTCACAATTGAATTTGGTAGATAACTTTCAGGGTACACCAATCTGGGATGAAAGTTATTTTCTTTCAGTATCTAAAATACTTCACACCAAGTTCTTTTTGATTTGATCATTTCTGTTGAGAAATCTGTGGTAATTCTGCTGGGTTTTCCATTGTAGTTGATCTGTTTCTTTTCTTTATCAGATTTTAATATTATACTCCTTTGCTGAATTTCTGAGATTTTAATTATTATGTGTTTAAGTGTAGATTTATTGTGATTATGGCTGTGTGGATTTCTATATGCCTAGCTTAACTGTATGTCAGTTTCTTTTCTCATGTTTGGAAAATTTTCTGGTAGTACTTCTGAAAATAGTCTCTTTTTTTTGGTGGAACTGGGGATTGAACTCAGGTCTTTGCACTTGCCAGGGAAGTGCTCTTTCCACTGAGCCATCTCCCCAGCTCGCAAATAGTCTTTTTATGTCATTTGTGCTTTCTGCCACTGCTTAACTGACACCTATATTTGTACATATTTTTCTTTGCATCATCCTGTAGCTCCCAAATTATTATTTCCTGGTCCTTGTTAATTTTAAGACATCTTTTATTTCACATTCATTAGCTGCAACACTATCTTTGCAGTCTTAAAGGCTATGTTCAGTTTCATTCAAGCAATTTTTGCTGGTTTAAATGAGTTTTTAATTTCCTCAATATCAGTTTGAGTCTGTTTCCTGCGTTCTAGCTCAGTTCTGTATTTTCACTCAGTGTCTCCATCATTTTTCTATTCTTCTCTTTTTCTCTCTATGTCTTCTTCAGTTTTGATGAGCAATTCTTTCATGATTGTTGTCCTTTCTTTTTGGACCTGGGAGATTATTTCTGATATTATTTCTTCTATAGCCTGATGGACATGTTTCTTTACTTCAGTTGCTATCATTTCAGAGATTTCCAGTATATGATTTTTAAGTTCTTGTATGTCTTTGTCTGCAGGATTTGTTCTGTTTGGGTAAAGGGTTGAGACTGCCTTTTGCTTATGTGTTTTGGCATTTTTTAAGTGTCCAGTAATCACTTGAGCAGAGTCCCGAGGCCACCCGGAGTTTGCCAAAGTAATTGACTCCAGGAAAGTTTGGTACCTGCTCATACTGGGCCCACAATTGCAGGTCTCTTGTTCCTCAGGCCACTCACAGTCCTTCTAAATACTTAGAAGTTTCAAGTAGCAACAGCAGAATCTGCACACATTCATGCTGGCTGCTAAGGAAGTTCAGAGCTTACCATCATTCCACAGGCTGCCCAGAGTCTGCCTACATTCTAAAATTGCTGCATCAAAGCTCCTTGCCTGCATATAATGGGCCCACAGATCACCACTCTCCTGTCCCACAAACCACTCAGAATCCTCTTGAGTACTGAAAACTTTGGACTGGCATCAGCAGAAGCTCCACACCTGCACACTTGGGGCTAATGAAAGTCAAACTTAACAGAGTCTCACAGGCTACCCAGAGTTTGCCAAAGTTCTTCTTGAATTTGTTATAACTGTTATCACTACTCCTGTTTAAAATAACAGTCACAATATTAGCAAGAGAAATCAGACAAATGAAAGAAAAATGCTGCGGAAAGTATAGGAGAGGTTGAAGTCAAATTTTCATAATTTGCAGATGATGTGTGACTATCAGTAGAAAACTGTGCATAACTCATGAAATCTCTGAGGGCTAACAGGCAAATTCAGTCATACAACTGCATACAAACCTAAGACACAAAAGTTGTTAGTGTTTTTCTGAGAAAGGAATTTGGAAAAAAATAAACCGTTCATAATAGCACCAAGAAAAAAAATACATATTTAAAGATTAAAATAACTAAAAAAAAGTTAACAACAATTAACAGAATTCTGTAGATTCTGAAATCAAGGATCCCAACTAGAAATAAAACAGTAGTTCTGTTCCTTGTCAGGCAGGTTCAATTTAGTCAAAATGACTACATTTGCAAAATTGATGTCCATATTTCATGCAATCCCAGTCAAAATACCAATTTCATAGAAGTGGAGAAAACAGTCCTAAAATTCATATGGACTGAGGACAGACTGAGTACAACAAAATGATTTCTACATAAAAATAACAAAAAGGAGGCTTCACAATCCTTATATTAACATTGTATTACAAAGCTTCCCATGATTTCTAAGAAGAGGAGATGAGATATACAGAACTATAATGATTAAAAAAAGCATAGCATTTAAACAAGAAGAAACATGGATAAGGAGAATGAAACAGGATACAAAAACAACCCAAGGCACATATCGTTCTCCAACCTTTCACAAAGGGACTAAAAACATGTCCTGGAGGAAAGACAGCCTCTTAACTAAGTGGTATTTGGATAACTGGCTATCAACATTCAGAAGACTGAATCTAATCTTTTTAGATCTCTTAAAATCATAGATGTAGGCAAGTTTTTTCTTAATAGAAGCCATTTTGCACAAGGAGTAGTTACGAGAATTAACAAATGGAAACGTGTCAAATTATAAATCTCTTACATAACGAAAGAAACTTCCTAAAGCATCTAAAAAATCCTACAGAACGGGGAAAATTGTCAACAATTCCAAAAACTAAGGACTAATATCTAGAATAGATAAAGAACTTAAAAATTAGACCCATGAAAATAAAAGGCCCAATCAAAAATGGGCAAGTGGAATAAACACTTTTAGAAGAAATAACATGGTCAATAAATTCATGCAGAGATGTTGAACAGTTCTGGACATTATAAAATTAGAAATTGAAACGCTGATATTCCATCTTACCCCAGAAAGAATGAGCAGTGTCTAGAAATCAAATAATAGCAGATGCTGAGGAGGCTCAAGGGAAGAAAAAAATCCTTCGACATTGTTGATGAAAATACAAACTCATACAACCACCATTAAAGTAAGTATGGAAAGTTCTCAGGTAAAACTATGAATTACAGTTGGTCTTTCTTCCCCTTTAAGGTAGACTTAAAGGCATCATAATGTAATGCTACTTGTACAACATGCTTGAGAAGAACAATTCACAATTGCTAAAACTTCTCCTTGTTTCTCCCAGCTCATTTTTCATTGTCCCTTTGCTTATTTTCTTTGTCTTTTTGCGGAGGAACTAACAGGTTTTCAGGGGTTCCATCTTTATTCTTTGATAATATTTTTAGTATGTTTTTGTATACTTTACATAATGATGTTTCTGACTAATACAACACATAGTTGGGACTTAAGAGCTTACTGGTATTGACATTTTCACCTAAATGAATTATGGAATTCTTACATCTATCTAGGTCTTTGCATACTTATATCTTTTATCTTTTTTTAAAAAAAAATTTAAAGTTGGGAGTCAAACTCAGGCCTCTACACATGCTAGGCAAGGTTTCCACCCCTGTGTTCATTATCTGGGGTACTTAGCTTCATTAGCTGTGCATCTATGTTCATATCTTTTCTTCTTAATTCAATGATAGATTAATATTCATTTCCACCAGACAATGTAACTTATAAAACTCATAAGGGAGTGGCAGAGTGTATCTTCCATATCTGAGTTTGTTCTGGTAATTATATTTCTGTGATGCAGTAGGATTTTTTCAATTCCTTCTGTTTCATGTCCCTTCAGCTGATCATCTCCAGAAGCAAAAGTCAGCTAATGAGTGATCATTTTCCTTTTGTTTGCTGAGGCTGACTACTTCTTACTAGGCCTCTTCTGACTTGTGTGTAACTTTATTTATTATTTTATTTTTGAAGGAAGGAGAGGTTTATTTAGCTCACAGTTACTGGATGTTTCAGTCCATATTCAGCTGGCTATAAGGCAGAGAGGCACAGAGCAGAGAACAACCTTTCATGGAAGTGGCAAAGAGCTGGCCAACGAAAGGGAGGAGTAACAGCAACAACTTTGTGTACCTTGAAGTGGGATGGGTTTTTTGACCTTGGCTTGTATTTGTGTGTGATGAATCTGCTTGGTCTTCCTTCCCTTGCTTGTTTGCAGGTTAG
>NW_004524735.1:2466145-2467406 GCF_000260255.1 Octodon degus | reverse complement strand
CTTAAAATTCTGATTTGTACATACAAGTATCACAAAAAAACACAGTGACCTATACAAATCTAAAGCATTCTTCCACTAAAGCAATTATTATTCCCAATTTTTGGCACACAAGCTTCAGGGGTTCTGTGTTCTCATCTTAATGCACCAGTTGCCATTTATCTTCACTTACTTTCTGCTCTTCGTTCTTCCTCCAATAAAAATGGATATTTTCCCATTTTTATTTGGAGTCTTTGTGCTGCAGCAAAAAATATACATGGGCATACCTTTTCCAGGCAATCTCTCGTGTTAGTGACATATACGTCAGATACTGATATTTATTTTAAATTTTTCTTCATGACAATTGTATTTAATATTGTCTTTTCTTTTTTTTTGGTTTATTTTGTGTTCATTTTTTGTTTTGATACGGGGTCTTAGTAAGCAGTTTGGACTCATAGTGATCCTCCTGTCTCAATTTCCCGAGTGCTGTGATTACAGACATGCACCACCACACCTGGACTTATGGGGCTAGCATGACACATCTGAGGTTCAGGTACGGCATGGCATGCAGTACCAGGGATCAAACTCAGGACCTTGTGCTTGCAAGCCAGGCACTTACGCCACTGAGCAATTTCCCAAGCCCTTCATGAGCTTTCTACTGACAATATCTTTTCTGTATGGTCACAGCTTACTTGATTAATTTATACTAAGATGTTTGTAGGCATTCATTATGAATCCTAGAGAGTGTTAAAAACATGAAAACTCTGTGGTATGTCATTGTCAGTAAATAGTTAATACAGATGTTTAACACTTTGTATTTCAGTGGTGGCCAATATGTGTGGTTCCTGCTTTCCAATGTAGAAAGAAAGGAAGTGAACTAGTTGGTATGGGGAGTCATTTCAACATCACAATTCCAGTGAATCAGATGTGCAATGCATGGTGAGTCACAGCATACACTTACCACTCTTAAAATAATAAAATACACTCATATCAGCCAAATACTGAGTTGTTAATGATCAGGGAAAGCAGTTAAGCTGCATCTTCCATGGATTTATAAAATGTAAACATCCAGACAGCAGTCAATGAAATTGAAAATGTAATAAAAAAAATTACCAACAAAAAAACCCAGATCCTGATGCATTCACTGGAGAATTCTGCAAGAAATTTACATAAAATATCAGCCCAAACTCCTCAAACACTTCAATCAATTTGAAAATGAAGCAATATTCCCAAAACCATTCCTGGAGGCAAGTTTTATACTGACAGCAAAACTAGAGAAAGATTC
>NW_004524735.1:2464035-2465840 GCF_000260255.1 Octodon degus | reverse complement strand
TACCTACAAGCCTATAACAATCCTACAGTCAACATAATTCCAAATGTGGAAAAAGTGAAATCTTTTACTCTCAAATCTGATACAAGTCAAGGATGTCCTCTATTGCCCTATTCAATACAGTTCTGGACAAATTAGCTAGAGCCATTAGACAAGAGGGAGAAATAAAAGGAATAAGAATGGGTAAAGAAGAAGTTAAACTATCATTATTTTCAGATGACATGATACTCTACTTAGAAAATCCAAAGAGTGCATAAAAAACTCCTGGAGTTGATATACAAATTCAGTAGCATAGCAGGTTATGAAGTCAATATCCAAAAATCAATAGCATTCTCTACACAAATAGCAAACACACTGAGAAAGATATTAGAGAAAAAAAAATCCTTCACAATAGCATCCAAAAAAGAAAAAAGAAAAGAAATGCTTAGGAATTAATCTAATGAAATAAATGAAAGATATATACAATGAAAATTATAATGAAAGATCTATACAATGAAAATTATAGTACTCTAAAAATAGAACAAAGAGGATTTCAGAAAATGGAAAGATATTCCTTGCTCCTGGATAGGAAGAAACAACACTGTGAAAATGGGCATATTTCCAAAATTGTTACACAGATTTAAAGCAACCTTAACAAAATACCACCAACATATCTCACAGATCTAAAGAAAACATTCTTGAAATTTATTTGGAACTAGAAAAGACCAAATAATAGCAAAGACAACCCTGGGCAACAAAGGGAAGGAAGGAGGAACTATGATCCCTGACTTGAAATTATGCTACAAAGATATTGTGATAAAATCAGTATGTTACTGGTAAAAGCAGACCTGAGGATCAATGGAACAGAGTACAAGATGCAGACAGGCCTACAAACACAATCAGCTATCTTATCTTTCACAGAGGGACCACATATGTTCATCGGAAGAAAGGAAGCCTCTTTAACAAATGGTGCCAGAAAAATTGTCTCTTGACATACTGAAAACTAAACCTAGCCTTGGGTGTATCACCATGCACTAAACTGGATTTAAGTCAAAATGGATTAAAGATCTGAACATTAAACCAGAAGCACTAATCCTCCTAGAAGAGAAAGTAAGTGAAAGACTCTGAAGACATAGGGGTAGGCAGACAGTTCTTCAGCAAAAATCAAACTGCATGGAAATACTGCAAAGAATCATCAACTGGGATCTCCTCTTATTGAGAAGTTTCTGAACATCAAAAGAAATCACCAATAGAGTGAAAAAAAACCTACAAATTTGGAAAAAAAAATCTTAACCAATAATCACACAGACAAGGTCTTTTATGCAGAATATATAAATAATTAAAAAATTAGGGCCCAAAATTTAAAATCGCAATCCAAAAATGGGCATCTGAGATGAATACACACTGCTCAGAGGAAGAAATACAAGAGACAGATAAATTCCTGGAAATATGCTTCTCATCACTTGCATTTCAAGAAATGCAAATTTAAGCAACATTGAGATAACTCATCCAAGAAAGAACTGCTACCATAAAGAAATCAAGTAATAACAAATCCTGGAGCCAGTACTAACTCAGGCCCAGTAAGTGTGTGGGAGAGCTTCCCACTACACTGTGCCGGTGGGTCCTACTACTGGTCCCAGCCAAGGCACAGTGTGGGTAAGACCCTCTTCCACCCCGTTGGGACAACCCCACCACTCCACAGCACCTCCCAGACCCGGCCCACCGAGTAGGAATTTCTGCTGCCTTCCGGGAACCCTAGGACCCAGTCATAACCCAGGCTCAGTGAGTGTGTGGAAGAGCTGCCTCTTTCCCCTACTCCACCATGTCCC
>NW_004524735.1:2443878-2457424 GCF_000260255.1 Octodon degus | reverse complement strand
AAATCCTGGAGATGTTTTGGAGGGGGCAGGAACTCTTCTCCTCTGTTGTTGGGAATGTAGACTTTTACAGCCACTATGGAAATCAAAGTAGACACTCATCAAAAAAAGTAAATCTGGAAATCCCATTGAATCCAGCTATTCCCCTTCTCGGTATTTTCCCAAAAGATCTAAAAACATTGTGCCACAATAATTGTAAACCCATGTTTATTGCAACACAATTTGTCATAGCCAAAACTTGGAAGCAACCAACATGCCCATCACTTGAGTAATGGATGAAAATGTGATATTTTTGTACAATGGAGCTTACTCAGCTATAAAGAAAGACAAACTCGAAGCCTTCATAGGTAAGTGGATGCAACTGGAAGCTGTACTCATAAGTGGCATAAAGCAGACCCACATGTATAAATATAGTATTTTCTCCTTGTAAGAAGCTGAAAGAAGAAGTAAAACGTGAAAGGTATAACAGATACACTGAAACACATGGAAACAAAGCTAAAGTATTAAATATGAAGGCAATAGAAAGGAGAAAAAAGGAAAAAAGGTGGGGGGAAAGACATGCAAGTATATATACAGGATGGCTGAGGTGATTATACTAATGATTTCTATCAGTGTTTTTGAAATTAGCTGTTAATGTGTAGAATTTTCACCTTGTCTAACTCTGTATGCTGATATCTGTGATCTAAGCAACTACATTGAGGACTGCAACGTGTAATAGAAAAATCATACTTGAATACCTGTCATCTTGGTCTTCTAAAAGTGTACTATTTATAGTGTCATATTAATTATTACTATATTCTCCTTAAAATGAATTTTTTAAAGACAAAATAAAGAAAAAATAAAAGAGAACAAAAATTTAAGGTTTCTTGAAAGCAAGCTGTAATATGCAAGTATATGTCCAATCTTACCTAATTATATCTGCGAATCTGAACAACAGCTTTAACAATAAAAATAGGTAATGTATCAGCAATTGTTATTCATTTATTCTTGTTTTGAAGATCTGTAACCTATGTAGTATTGGATGTTACCCTGTTTCTGATTTATGTTATTGCGTTTGTTTTTACTTCTCAAAATAAAATGAAATGAAACTAAAAACAGTAGTCTTTGATTTGTATAACTGTTAGGACCCCGGAGAATACACCTGATTAAGACACAGTCATTAAAACTCTGTTGATCCCTGTTTTTTCAGCTACTGCAGCGTTGGCAACAGTAAGGAAATAATAGACTATCACTAGATCTTCAGGGAGGATTGTCAACTCCTACTGAATATCAAATGCTTTATTCAGTCAGCAGTGCAAATATTTAATTTCATTTTCCTTCTCTGAACTTAATTGCTTTATATCAGAAAGTTTGAGTAATTCCTAAACACCGTGTTCTAATTATGCATACAAAAGTAGTTCGCAAAAGTCTCTGAAACAACGTTGTTTAATATTTTCAAAGTTTTAAAATGCTGTGAAAATTTGGTCAAAGTAATCAAAACTGCTTTTTCTATTTTTAGGTACCTAGTATTTCATAGCATTTACATTTTCCTGCTGTCCTATGGGGTCCATGCTAGTGTGAACATATAATCCTTTTAGTGACCTTTATGTTTATCTTACTTAAATTTATTTATTCTACTCATAAGGTTATAGTCTTCATACTGGTATGTAATTAAAACATGAATAAAGGTTTATTTATTAATTCTCATAAACTTTGTAATCACACTAATACAGAAACAGAATACCCACTTTATTATTACACAAATATTATATATACTGCTCCTCTATATGTGTATGTTTTTAAGAGAATTTTAGATATTCATCATTTACTCAATAAAGCATATTATTTTCATGTTGAGAATGCACATGTATTCCACATTAAGCTGGAGGTTTAGAGGAGCAAGTTAAAATACTTTTTTTTTCCATCAAAGTTAAGATGACTTCTATTGTCACTTATGAAGTTGTTTTCCATTCACATGCATGAGCACTTCGTGTGGTCACCTTCATTAGCCACACAAACTTTCCCCCTTTGAAACTGCATTATAAACATTTCTCCTGGGCAACTTCATAATTGGAATGCCAGCCTTAGTCTAAGGCATATCTTCCTTTAGAATTTGTGTCATTTTCTGTTCATCTTTTGTCTTAATCGTTTCTACTGGTGTAAAAACACCTGAGGCTGAGTAATTCATCACTAACATAAATTAGTTGCTTGCAGTCATGGGAGAATGTGAAATTGAAGGTCAAACTGCTAGAATTTCAGTGAATAAATTTTTAAAACATTTTAAAAAGCATATGACTTTGGAGATATCAATATCATACAAAAATGTTATTGTAACAACTTTGGAATGTGATTCACTGTCAATATAATATTAAAAAACAAATAGTTTGGATCAAGAAGAACTTCTTCAAGGAAGGAGAAAGGAAGGGGATTAAAAAATGATTCAGATGTATGATGAACATGTACAATTCTCCATAATAAATGTGATCATCATGCACATACTCATAAAAATATATAAGAAAATAATATTAACCATCACATTTTATGTACTTAAATTTAATTTTCTACCTTGAAATCAAGAAATCAAGCTGTAGAGTTTTTATAAACTTTTATAAATTCTTTTTTCTATTTGTTGTATATGGGAAGACACTGACAAGCTACAAAGAACCAAACTGATGAAGGGAAGACCTTCAAACACATTATGCAGTTCTGAACAGTCTCCCTCATTTGGGAGTTTTTCGGTAAATAATTTTTTCAGAGAAACATTTGTATAGAAGTTTTGTTAACTGGTTACATAAAACGATGTCTTTATTGTCAGGTCATTGAGTCTTTAAGTCTGAGAGGTTGTTGTTCCCTATCCACATTGTAGTGAATCTATGATATCTAAAATTCAGATTTATCTTGTGAAAAGTCTGAATATACCAAACTTTCAATTTACAATAGCATATAATTTAATACAGACCTCCTTAGTAGCTTATTAAATATTTTCTGTCCCAAGAAAGGCAAATAAATTTGATCCCATGGACCAAGTCAGCCTAACTATGTTTTGCTGTCTGAAATGCACTCTTGAGAAAGATGAAGATCAATGTCCTTCACCAGAAAAAAATTACATTATTCTGACCTTGAGAGTAAGACTCTTATTTGTTATTTGAATAGAAAAGAAACACACACACACACACACACACACACACACACACACACACCATAACACAATCTAGGATCAGCATGTTTTCCTAACAGTACTCATACTGTTTAACACAGATTAGCTAGTGTAGGAATAAATGAAAAGGTTAATCAGATACCAGAAGTTTGTTATGCTCTTTAGCAACTTTTGTTTAACTAATTATCAAAACTAATCAAGTATTAGACTAGCCAGAATTCCTTTATTTTCCAAATGTTTTTCTTCACGTATCTCACATTTAGAGGGTGTGGCAGTTAAGCTAAATGGCCAGTTTAACTGGACTAAGAGACTCCCAGAAAGGTGATTGAGTCGTGGGGGAGCTGAACTCATTAGCGATTTGATTCACTAGTGTAAATAGCTGAACTGCTGTTAGGCCTCAGGGAAGTTGGACCAGTGGGGCAATGCCTGTGAAGAGTGAAAATTGGTCTTCTATCCATGTGCAGCTTCCCAACCACCACCAAGAGAGCTGCTGTGCTTGACTGTGCTCTTCTACCATGATGTTTTGGCCTGCAATTATCCAACCAAAGACTAAATCCTCTGAAACACTAAAACAAAAGACATTTCTCGCCTTCAAGTGGGCAGAGAAATTTGTTTGTCAAACAGCAAGAAATCTGACTAATACATAAGGCTCTGAGCTAAAGGCTATTAATTCCTTCCAGCCTATATTTTGAAGTAAAGACACAGACACTTAAATTCTTCCAGCCCTTCCCAATCATTTGACGGATCCCAAAACACTATATAATAGTGGAAAAAATTACATCCCCTAGGAAATTGTAGGAACTGTAAAAGGGCTACAGTAGGTTTTACTAATAGGTAAGGCTTATATATTCTTGAAAGATGGAGTGGGAAATTTAGCCCCATATCACTACTGTCCACAGAAATCTTCATTGTCGAACAAGCCAAATCCCACCAGCAGTACCTCTTACTGGGCAAGATGAACCATACTCATTTTCCACATATTAAAAAAATGCAAAAAAAAAAACAATTGAAAAATGTAAGATTAGACAGACATGATTATGCAATACAGTAATCCCAGATCTATGGGTGCTGAGCGTAGGAAGACTTTTTTTTATATAATAGAGTAAAAAATAATAAAAAGCACTGAGAAAACAAAAACATTAGAGATGATACAGAATTTTACTTAACAAAATTAGAGGAATTCAACCATGTTTCTTTTTTCTTTAATTAATTTTGTGTTTCTTTACTTTTTTAATTTGTTATAATTTTATTTTACTTTGAAGAGAAAAATCAAAAGCAATAAAAACAAAAGCAAAGGCAGAAAGAGGGTAACATACAATAATTGATAGGTTACACATTTTCAAAACAAGAATATCTGATTAACAATGATTGATATATTATCTACTTTTATTGTCAAATCTTTTGCTCAGATTAACAGATGCAGTTATGGAAGATTGGACATATGATTGAATATTAACACACACTTTCAAGAAATCTTAAATTTGTGTTCTTGTCTTGTTTTTCTTTTATTGCTTTTTTCTAAAAAAAATTTAAAGAGACTATAGTAACGATATGATATTAAAAAAGTATACATGTAGAATATAAAGATGACAGATATTTCAAGCATGGTTTTTGTATTACACATTGTTATCCTTAATGTAGTTGCTTAATTCCCAGATATCAGCATACAGAGTTAGCCAATGTGCACATTCTACACATTACCTGCTATTTTCAAAAAACTGATTGAAATTCTTGATACAATCACCTCAGCCATCATATATATATATACACTTGTATGTTTTCCCCCTACTTTTTCCCTACCTTTTCTGATTTTGCTCCTCTTCATTCCTTAATCCTTAAGTTTCATTTATTTCTGTTTCATTATATCTGTTATACCTTTTAGATTTTGTTTCTTCTTTTGGGTTCTTCTAGGGAGACAATACAGTATTTACACATGTGGGTCTGATTTATTTCACTTATGAGTATAGCCTCAAGTTGCATCTACTTACCAATGAAGTCTTCCAGTTTGTCTTTCTTTATAACTGATAGCTGAGTAGTACTCCATTGTATAAAAATACCACATCTTTTTCATCCATTCCTCAGGTGATGGGCATTTTGTTTGTTTCTAAGATTTGTCTGCTACAGATTGTGCTGCTGTAAACATTGTTGCACATATATCACTATGGTATGATGTTTGCAGTTCTTTTGCAAAAACTCCCAGAAGGAGAATACCTGGATTGAATGAGATTTCCAGTACTAGTTGTTTGATATACTCCACGTTTGATATCCATAGTGGTTGTGTCAGACTACATTCCCACCAGCAGTGGAGAAGGGTTTTTCCCCACAGCCTCTACAGCATTTGTTACTAGTTAATTTCTTTAAGATAGCCATTCTTTCTTGAGTGAGATTGTATCCCAGTGTGCTTTTAGTTTGCATTTATTGAATGGTCAATGATGTGGAGCATTTTCTTAGATATTTACTTGCCTATTGTATTTCTTCCTCTGAGCAGTGTATATTCATCTCAGATGCACATTTTTGGATGGGGTCTTTAAATTTTGGGTCCCTCACATTTCTTAGCTCTTTATATATACTAGATAGACGACTTTTGTCTGAGTGATTAATGGTTAAGATCTGTTCCAAATTGGGAGGTTGTCTTTTCCATCTGTTGCTGATTTCTTTTGACATGAAGAAAGTGGAAGCTGAGATACCTGACACCGCCATTCAAGAAAATAGGGCTCTACTGCTTTTTCCTCAAGGCAAAGCCCCTTATATTTGCAATTCTGAATCTGCAAAGGGCTTCCTCTGATGTCCTCAGGGCACATTGTCCATTCTCTTGTTTCTTTTGGACAATGGAGTTCCTCTCAGCTCTATCCTTCACTCCACAGCTTTATTGGAGCTTCCTTTCTGACTAAACTCACATTTTAAATCATCCTGCTGGGCTCTTTGCTCTTGATACTCAACATAATTTTGACTAAAAGCCTCCAACAACAGCCACGCTACTGCCTGCAATTTGATTTGAAAGATTAGTCTGCCTTGCTTAATCTCAGTCTCATGCAGTCTCTGGACATGAGCCAAATGCAGAAAACTTTCTGAAAAACCAAAACACAAACCTTCCAGAGTCCAACAACTAATGCAGTCCTTCTTCCCAACAGATACCTACCCAGCCTGATTTTTACAGACAGGAATTCTATCAGCCTTCTTGTCTTCTGAGCTCTGAACAGAATCTCCCATACAAAATTGCCTACACTGTTCCAGCCCTTCTCTTGTAAGCACCATCTCCAAACTTTTCCTGTCTCTTCCCATAAGCCATTCCCAAAAGCTTGTAGTACACATGGTCAGGTTTAGTTATGAATGACCCTACTTCTGTGTTACCAAATTCCATCTCAGTTACTCTTCTCTCATTGTTAGAACAAAAGCCCAACTCTCAATAATAGAAGGAAAGGTTTACTTAATTCACAGTTACTGGAGTGCTTAGTCCATACTCAGCTGACTCTAAGGCAGACTGGCACATGGCAGAGGGCAGCAGTTCACGGTGGAGGAAAGCAGCAAAACAGCAAGAGCAAAAAGGGCAGAGTAACAGCAACAATGGCTACAGAGCGCAAGTCCATCTTTCTTAAGTCACGTTCAGGCTATCTATCCCAGTCTGAGTGTAGTACTCACATCCATAATCCCAGCAGTGTTCATACCCATATTCTTAGTGGATAATGAGGTAATCAGAAACTCTAGGAATCTGCCCCATGACTGCATGAGGCTTTGGGGGCATAACTAGACACAAACTATAACACTTAATCATGTATATTATGGGTTTCTTTTGTTACTTTTTGCGCAGTTGTCACAAAATTTGAAACTCTGGGCAAGTTTACAGGGCCAAAAGTTATTTCTCACATTTCTTGAAGCTGTAGGACCAAAATCAAGGTCTGAGCTCCTGGTGATTTTTCTTATCTGTTCCCTTTTGTTAAATAGAGGAGAATTTTACCTTATCATAGTGGAAGCTAGAATTTCCAAATCTATTGATTGAACAAGGTTCTCCTGCTGGTCCAACACAATCCAAAGCCCGAGGATGAGGGGTACCCCTCCAGGAGTCCAACCCCTAGGGACAGACTCATCGTGTAGCAACTTGGCAGTATTAGAACAAACTCATATCCACAAAGAAGTTACTACTCCCTCTTAATTTTTGACTTACTTCTTATACACCTCCTGCTGAACACCACCATATTTACCTTAGTTTTGAGTAGGACAAATGTAGCTGCAACCCATTTTGGGCAGAAAGTGCAAGAGCAACAGGGGAACAGGCACTGGGCAGTTGCAAGGCAGAAGAAAAAAAGAAAGAGCGAGTCCATGCTGCAGGACTTTTACACAATCTTTAACCCAAGGTCCTGAACCTCTCAACTCGTGTGTGTTAAATACCTTCCATTAGAACCTAACCAGCAATGCTGCTGCACTGCAGGCTGGTCGCTAACACATGAATTATACAGTACTTATTGAACCGATACCATGGTGAATATTTGATATTTTACTATAGAGATTTTATTTTTCTTCTTGGGGTATGTACAACACAGTCGATTTTCTTCTAGGTTTAGGTTTTTGTACTAAGTGGAAATAAATACAGTGGGAGCAGCTGCAGATTTAAATTTGTTACATGTGTGAGGGCAGGATAAGGTCACAGTGCCTAAGGCAGTCAGGTTATTTCAGTCTTAAGACAAACATCCTGCCTGGAAAGTATCAATCATTAGTTGCTAGGTAACCTCCTGTCTCATGCCACTAAGTTTGCACAAATATAAATAAACAGACCTTATGTTGTTGTCCAGGTCTTTCGCCCATCAGGCAAACATACAAATCTTATCTTAGCCTTTGTCACTTGTCTCTATTTTCTAAACCCCTTACTGTTTTCTCTCAAAGACCACCTAGAGAAAAATAGGTCCCTACAAAATGTGTTACAGAAGTATCAAATGTGAAAGGTTGATATTTTGTAAGACAGATTTACCTCCTATGCATACAGAGGAGTCTAACTATGCAGTTAAACTGCACAGGTCACTGAGCGTGGTGATGCATGCCTATGGTCTACAAATTATGAGAGATTGAGGCAAGTCAATCACAAATTCAATCCCAGTCTGGGCTATTTAGCCACTAAGTGAGGCCTTGTCTCAAGATGAAAGAAAGAAGAAAGGAAGAAAGAAAGGAAAGGAAAGGAAAAGAAAGGAAAGGAAAGGAAAGAAGGAAGGAAGGAAGGAAGGAAGGAAGGAAGGAAAGAAAGAAAGAAAGAAAGAAAGAAAGAAAGAAAGAAAGAAAGAAAGAAAGAAAACAAACTTTGGCAGACTCTTAGCAGCCTATGGGAATCTGGTAAGCTTTCAACTTCCTTACCCACAGTATGAAGTTATGGAGCTTCTGGTTGTGGCGGTCCAAACTTTTAAGAAATTAACTAGACTCTGAGTGGCCCCTGAGATGCAGGAGAGAAGTGATCTGTGGGCCCAGTGTGAGCAGGCATGAAGTTATCCTGGAGCCATTTAAGAACTTTGGGAGACTCTGGGTGACTTGTAGGTCTCTGAGTGATTTCTGGGAACTTCAAAAATAACAAAATGTAGAAGCAAAAGGAAATCTCAATCCTGTAGCCCAAGCAGAACAAATTCAGCAGAAAAAGGCATATGAGAATTTGGAAATCAAAAGCTGAAATCTCTGAAATGAAAGCAACAAAAGTAAACAAAAAACAAAACAAACAAAAAACAAGTCCATCAGGCTAAAGAAGAGATAACATCAGAAATGATCTCACAAGTCCAAAAAGAAAGAAGCAATGTGAAAAAATTTACTCAGTACAACTGAAAAAGACAGATTGAAATATAGAAAACTGATGGAAGCACTGAATGAACAATACATGAAATAATTAGAATGCATATTACAGATTCAAGAAGACACAGATGAAATTGCAAACTCCTTCAAAACTGGTAATAAGCACTTAAATGAAACTGAAGATAATCTTAGTCTGCACATACAGTGCTGCTAATGAATGTGAAATAAAAGATGTCTTGAAACTAACAAGGAACCAGGAAATAACAATTCAGGAGCTATAGAATGATGCAAAGAAAAATAATAGGAGAATAATAGATGTCAATTAAGCAGCAGAAGAAAGACAAATGACATTAAAAAACTGTTTGCAGAAGTATCAGCAGAAAATTTTCCAAACATGAGAAAAGAAACTGCCATACAGTTAAACAAGGCATATAGAACTCCACACAGCTATAATCATAATAAATCTACATCTAGACACATAGTAATGAAGATCTCAGGGATTCAGCAAAAGAGTAGAATATTAAAAACTGATAGATAAAAAGATCAACTATGGTGGAAAGCCCATCAGAATCACGTTATATTTGTCAACACAAACAGGAAGAGTTTGGCATAAAGTATTTCATTTCCTCAAAGAAAATATTTCCAGGGTTGGCCAGATAGCTCAGTGGACTAAAGCACCTACTTAGATAAAGCACAGTGGCTGGGGTTTGATCCCTGGTATGCTGTGCCAGCCCAACCCCCATGGAATGCTGAGATGGCAATTGAGATTGGGCTTGGTGGCGGGCACCTGTAATCCCAGCGCGTGGGAGGCTGAAAACAGAAGTATCACTACAAGTCCGATCTACCTAGTGAGACTCTGTACACCCTGTAGACCCTGCCTTAAATTAAAAAAAGAAAGAAAAGAAAAGAAAAGAAAAGAAAAGAAAAGAAAAGAAAAAAAGAAAATATTTCAAACCCAGAATGATGTCCCTGAAAACTATCTATTAAATTCAATTGTAAATTAACAAACTTCCCTGAAAAAAAACAAAGAAATTCATCACCACCAAACCACTCCTACAAAGAGTACTGACACATTTTTCTAGAAAGCAACAGAAGGATCACAGCTTCAAGAACAACAGAAAGGAATAACCAGACAGAATAAGTAACTAAGAAGAGGAAAAAGTGCAGAACCTATAACAGGAAGATCTAATGACAAAGAGAAGCCAATACCTATCAGTTAGAATCATCAATATAAAAGGCCTCAATTAACCAATCAAAAGAAGCAGACTATCAGAGTTGATTAAGAAACAAAATTCAAGGATATATTCCACATAAGAATATTTAACTTAAAATGTAATTTACAGATTAAACATCACTGGATTAAAACAATCCCACATGCTACAAAAAAAAAAAAAAAATCAGAAAAAAAGCAGGAGTTGCAATCCAGGCTGCTGACAATATCAACTTCAAATCAAAAATCATCCAAAAAGATAAAGCAGGTCACTACATACTTGTTAAGGGAAAACAGCAAGAGCAAGAGATAACAATTATGAATATATATGTACCCAAGGCAGGAGCATACTCTTACATAAGTCAAATTTTAACAGATATGCAAATATAAAATGAGAAAAAAATACATTAGTAATGGAAGAATTTAAGATGCCACTCACAAAGAGATAGATCAACTATCAAAAATGTCAGCAATGAAATAACAGAAGTAAACCAAACATGTGAAGAAATTGGCTTGATAGATCTTTACAGAGTGTTCCACCAAACAACAACAAAATACACATTCTTCTCAGCTACCCTTGGAACATTCTCCAAAACAGACCATATACTAGCACACAGAACACTCTTAAGTAAATATAAAGCAATTGAAATTATCTGACTCATACTATCTGATCACTGTAAAACAAAACTGAAAATTATTGATAAATAAAACTACAGAAACACAATAAACACATGGAAATTAAATAACAACCATGTTTATGATCAGTGGGTCACAGATAAAATAAAAGAAGAAATTTAAAATATATTTGAAATCAAAGAAAAATGCAGATACTACTTGCTGAAACTTGTGGGATGCAATGAAAGCTGCCTTAAGAGGGAAATATATAGCAGTAAATTCACATATTGGGAACACAGAAAAAACCCAAGTAAATGATCACATGCTGCACTTCAAGCCCCTCGAAAAATAAGAGCAAGTCCAGCCCAAAAGCCAAGGAAGGCAGGAAATTATAAAGTAGAGCATAAGTTAATGCATTGGAGAAGAAGAACACAATACGAAGAATAAATGAATCAGTTTTGCAAGAATAAGTAAATTGATAAGTCCCCAGCCAATCTAATCCCCCGAAAAATGAAAGAAAAGAGCAAAATCCATGCAATAAAGAATGAAATCTGTAAAATCACTATAGATGCTAAAGAAATTCAGATGATCATCAATACCTATTTTCAAATCACTTTCTGTCAGAGAATGGAAAACACAGAGGAAATGAACAGTTTTCTAGGTACATGGGAAATGCCAAAGCTGAATTCAGAAGATATACAAACTCTGAATATCCCAGTAATAAGAAATAGATTTAAAAATGTAATAAAAACTATACCAAGAAAGAAAAGTACTGTTTTCAAAGGATTCGGAGTAGGATTCTACAAGAAATTTAGAGAAGAACTAATGCCAACTTCTCTCAAACTCTTCAATGAAATTGGAAAGGAAGAAAATTCACTGAAACTCATTCCTTGAGGCAATTATTACTCTGATTCCAAAACCAGAGAAAGATACAACTAAAAAAGAGAAGTGCAGGCAAATATCTCTAATGAATAGATCCAGAGAAATCCTCAAGAAAATACTAGCAAACAGAATTAAGCAAATCATCAAGATTATACATCATGACTAAGTGTAATTCATTTCCAGAATGTAGGGAAGGTTCAACATATCAAATCAATACATATAAAACACCACATCAATAGAACCAAGAACAAAAACCACGATTATCTCCACAGATGCAGAAAAAGCTTTTGACAAAACCCCAAACTCATTCATGATAAAAAAAAACCCTACAGATAATTAGAATAGATGGTCTATATCTCAACTTGATAAAAGTCATCTATGCAAAACCAATAGCCAGCATCATACTAAATGGGCAAATCTGAAGGCCTCATTTTGAAATCAGGAACAAGACAAGGATGTTCACTGTCTCCAATTCTATTTGATGTAGTTCTGGAAAGATTATCCAGAGCAATTAGAAAAGAGAGAAAAAATAAAAGAACTGAGGATTAGAAAAGAAGAAGTGAAATTATTGCTTTTTGTAGATGACATGATACTCTGGAAACAGGACCCCAAAAACTCCACCAAGAGTCTTGTAGATTTAATTACAAAATTCAGCAACATAGCAGGGTACAAAGTTGAAACATAAAAATCAGTAGCATTTTTGTACTCAAAGAATGAACACATGGAGGTAGAAATTGGGGAAACCATGTCTTGCACAATAACATACAAAGAAATGAAATACCTAGGAATCCATCTTTCAAATTACATAAAACATTTATGTAGTGAAAATGATGGTACTCTGAGAAAAGACAATGAAGGGGATTTAAAAAATTTTAAAAATATTGCACGATCTTGGATAGGATGAACTAACAGGGTCAAAATGATCACACTCCCATAAATGTTATACAGATTCAATGCAATCCCAATTACAATACTGTTATTAGTATACCTCATAGAGCTAGAAAATAATTTCCTCGAATTCTCTTAGAAACGGGAGAGACCCACAATATCAAATGCAATCTTGTGAAATAATGGAATGGAAGAAGGTATCACAATCTGCAACAGGTTGGAAGATGCAGACACAACTGCAAGCACATTCAGCCACCTCGTATGGAATTAAGTGGCCAAACATTTATTGGAAGAAACAGCCTCTTTAATAAAGGGTACTAGAAAAACTGACTTTTCACATGCCAAAGGCTAAAGCTAAACTGATGCATCATCATGCTACAAAACTACAGTCAAAATGGATCAAAGATGTAAATATTTAAACAAAAATCCCTAAATCTTCTAGAGGAAAATGTAGGTAGAAAACTGAAAGACATAAGGACAGGCAGAGAGTCCATAAACAATTACCAAAGTGCACAAGAAATACTTCAAAAAATCAACAACTTGGATCTCAACTTTTTGAAAATTTTCTGCATTTTAAAGCAAATCTCCAACAGAGTGAAAACGAAACCCCCAAACCTGGAAAAATTAGGGCTGACTGTCCCTCCCACAAAGGCCTGGTGTCTAGAACATAAAAAAATTCTTAAAAATTTAGGCACCCCAAATTCAGAGACCCAGTCCAAAACTTTGCATCTGAAATAAATATGCACCTTCCAGAGGAAAAGGAAAAAAAGGACAAGTAAATATATGGAAAAATGTTCAAATCATTAGTAATGTGAGAAATTCAAATTAAAACAACATTGAGATTCAATCTCACCCCATAAAGAATAGCTAAGTTCAAGAAGTCAGTCAGTGTCTTCCAATCTTTTTTTTTTTTCCAAGCATGAAACAACTATTACAAATTATGATCTGCAGTGCAGTAGCTTAGTCCACAGGTATAAGTATATATAGTTAGTCAGGGTGAGAATCTTTCCAATTAACTGCTAGATTAAAAAACCTTCTGGACATTCTCAGGATCA
>NW_004524735.1:2434158-2438785 GCF_000260255.1 Octodon degus | reverse complement strand
CCACACACTCACCGGACCTGGGCTAGGACTAGTGTCTTCTATTCTGTGAGAGTAATGCCATGCTGTTATGTTGAGTTGTAGGGGACTCAGGTCAACAGTTTCTGACATTGCCAGTGAAGTGGAAGATCCAATACTATTATGGACTACTGGACTCTTTTAGAATATTTTGCTGAGTTAACACATCTATAATATCCAAATGACAGAACTAAACAGAAAACGGGAATACAGATGAATTTCCATTTTCTATCTGTGTATTCAAAATGGTTAGGATAGATATGTGGTTACATTCTCTTAATGAATAGAGGGATTTTTTCTAATAGTGTTTGTAAATAGGATATCATGTCCACATCTTGAACGGCAATTAACCACTAGGAAGAATATACGCAATGCATTAATTATTGAAACTGTCCTACCCCCCCCCAAAAAAAAACAAAAAAACAAGCAAGCAAAACAAAACAAACTATCAGATGAAGGAATGACCTTTCTGGACCTGTTGGAAATATCACAAAATAAACTAAAACAGTTGCTGTCAGTAACAATGCTATGTGAAATTTAAAAAAAAAAAATCAGCCAGTAAAAAATGCTGAAGAGGTTATGAAGAAAAAGAAACCCTTCCTCATTTAGGAGGAGTGCAGACTGGTGCAACCACTATAGAAATCAGTATGCAGACTTCTTACAAAGCTAGGCTTGGAGATCCCATTCAAGCTCACCATTCCTCTCCTGGGTATTTTTCCATAGTAATTGATAACCTTATACATAACAATATTTGTGCACCCATGTTTTTAGCAATACAATTTGTCATAGCTAAATCCTAGAAACAATACAGATGCCTATAAACTGAAGAATGAATAAAGAAGCTGTGGTGTTTTTCACAAAAGAGTATTATTTAGCTATAAAATAGGACAAATTTGAATCTTTTTTTCAGTAAATGAATACAAGAAGATACTCTTAAGTGAAATAAATCAGACTGTCATGTGCAAACATCGTATTGTCTCCTTACTGTGCTTACCTGAAAGAAACAATAGAATCTGAAGGGTCCAATAGGTACTGGAAAAAGAGAATGGATTTATTTATTTATTTATTTATTTATTTATTTATTTATTTATTATTGCAGTACTGGGGATTGAATTCAGGACCTCGTGTTTGCAAGGCTGGCACTTATTCTACTGAGCTATCTCCCTGGTCCCCTGGGTAAGAACTTATTCAAAAAGAAAGAGTTACTGATTTGAGGAGAAGGGAAGGAGTTAATGGGGTAAAGAGATATATCTATTCATGTAAGCATGATGTTTGGACAACTGTACTTTGCATTTCTACTGGTATATGGAAAGAAACAGCTATTGCTTTAATTTATTTTAACATCTTTATTCAATTGTTCGTACTATTTCTCTTTTAATATCTTATGCATTTCTTTTTTTATTTCTTCTTGCAATTTTACATGAATATATCTGGTAGTATGAATAACCATTTAGAAGATAGCTATGTAATACAAAAAATACTGTGAAATTTATATTACTTTGTTAAATGAAATTATGTATCACTTGTATTCTTTTTCTGTTTTAATTCTAATTTGTACTCTCTTTAGGAAATAAAATAAGTAAATAAAAAGTAACCAAAAACTGTCTAAGTTTGTAGCTCTATAGGAAAACCCTGAATTTATCCCCAGTAGACAAAACAAGCAAACACACTGCACATTTGATATTGGTATGCTGAGAACTCACACTTTAAGATCATAAAAAGAGAGAAAATCTGAGTAAGCCTTCTAAGATTGCGTCTCTTAATACAGAACCCAAAATTCTTTTGACAAAGTTAGAACATGTTGGATTTGCATTTCAACATCATAAAACTATGAACTTTTCCTAGGAAATCTCTTTTAAAAATGATCAAATAGAAAATATTTCTAGGGCTAGAGATACAGCTCAGTGGTACAGTGCCTACCTGACAGGCACAAAGTCCTGAGTTCGATTTCCAGTACAAATAAAAAAGAAAGAAAGAAAGTATAAGAAATAAAATAAAGCATTTCAGTATGGTATGTGAGGTTGATACATTCCTTAACTTTTTCTATATTAAATTTTCCTGCCATAAATGTTATAGGTTTTGTTCACTGGCTTGGCTAGAGACAAGCCTTTCTTACTGTCAGTCATATTTGTCTATGTTTTAAAAGCTCTTTAAAATTTAGTGATATTAGTATTGAATGAAAGAATGTTTCTATGAGTTCTACTTTGTTAAGAAATTTTGACCTTGTAAATTCATATCTTTGATTTCTTAATCTTTCTGTTTTTGTCTTCTACTCTTCAAATGTTCCTTCTAAGCTAAAGACTAATGTTAAAAAAAGACTAATGTTGTATTGATTTTTTCAACAATCATGTTTCTTAGAAATTGGAAGCATTTTTCAGATCAAATGATGTAGTAATTTTTTTAACTGTAAGATATTGAATGAAATGAACTGACATGATGAAATATGCAGGAAAATTTATGATATATTATGTGGCAGTAAAAGAGATGTGTAGACAGGGCAACTCAGCTGTCAAAATTTCATATCAACATTTTTAAATAAGTGCAGTACTTTGAACTTGTGGGCCTATTATATTTTAAGAGGTTTATTTATCCAGAGTCCAGGACATAAAAATGATAGCAGAAGGAGGTCAGAAACAGCAAACATATCATTTTTGAATAGACTGCCAGTTAATTAACAGCATAAGATTCCAGTATTTCTTTATACAGAAATCTTTAGTAGTTATTCTTAAATACAAGGACTCTTACATATTTCAAAAATTTTATGTATATGATAGGGCAATTACAATTTATGACCACTTTGAAAATTTAAAAACAACAATAAAATACAGTTGCGAGAAAGTATGTCTTCCTTTTCTTTTACAATGCTGCAAGCCTGTGTTCTTCCACATTGATCTGAACATTATCTATGAGTTTCTTTAAAAAAAAAAGTAGCATGATGCAAGTATCAGTAACATATTTGTGGGTGAGGATTAGGTAGACATGTGTACCCTTTACATGTGTGGGTTTCTGAGTGCGAAATCAGATTTTTAACTATGTGGAGTGTGTAAGTGATGAACTGCTATGAGTTTAAAGAATGCTAAATAAGGGGCCGGGGAGATGGCTCAGTACAATAAGCACTTGCCTGGCAAGCGCAAGGCTCTGAGTTCAACCCCCAGTTCTGCCAAAAAAACAAACAAAAAATAAGAATGCTAAATAAAATATTTGCTTCAAGTTTTGAAAATGCATCTTTATGATAACATAGAAACTAATGTTTTCATTTAAATATTTGGTCATCAAAAATAAAATTGTAAAAAGTGTGGTGCTACAGAAATACTTAGGGCACTAGGTCCTAGACTTTAATCCTGAGGTTGCAGTCTTTCTTCTTTTCTTTCTCCTTTGTGCTATACAAAACAAACAAACAAACAAAACAAAACAAACACCTTGGTTATTTAATCCTGCACACTTGTACTGCTCAGTGCCCAGCCCTGCAAAGCTGCGGTGACCATCCTTCAGTTCTGGGGCTCCACTGCGTGGGAAGTCCAGCTTTTCAGGGGAGGGAAGATGCCCATTTCTAAGCCTGCTCCTCCCTTAGCCTGTGGGTTTGCCTGAGTGGGACAGGGCACATCAGGAAAAAAGATGGATCCCCTGAATGGTGTGCTTCTGGTCAAGCACAAGGCTTGCTTGTTTCTCAGGGTGTATTGAGTTCTTTCTCAAGGCTGAGTGATGGTGAAATCTTTTTCTTTCTAACCCTCAAATCATAGTTTTGCATCCTTAATTATGGAACTAGAATGCTTGGGCTTGAATGCCAACCACATCTCTCAATCTGTCCTCCATTTCCTTGCCTGTAAATGAAAATGATAATAATAGCAAACACAAAGCATTCCTCTCAGAATTAAGTTAATATTTATAAATTGTTAAGAGGGGTGCCTGGACAAGTGGAGACTCTTGATAAATGATTTAAAAAGTAAAATAATATTTTCATTGTTAATAATAATGGGGATGTTACTGATGTCACTACTTCGGAGGATGGGGTGGGAGGATCACATTAGGCCAGAAGATCACTTGGGCAACATTGGAATACCAGCTAGAAGGGAAGAAAGAAAGAAAGAAAGAAAGAAAGAAAGAAAGAAAGAAAGAAGCAAGCAAAAGCAAAAGAAAGCAAAATCCATACATGACATAAAGCAAGTGTACAAGCTTATTAGTTAATAATATATTTTAAAATGTTTATAAATTATACACATTTATTTGCCATAAGATTAAAAACTGTGATTGAATATTTTCTGTTCTTTAATATATTTCACTTTTTCTTTACAATTATTGATACTATAGGTAAAATTGACTTGGCTTTATAATTTTGAAGAAATAAAGATTCCCACTTTAGGGTATTTTTGTTGTTTTATAACAATTGGTCCAACACACTTGAAATTCCCATCTCACCTTTGTTATCCGAACAAGTTACATTCATTTAGATGATAAACATTTGTTATAAGGCTCTCATGGTGCTCAAGTGCTAGGCACTTAACTTCATAGCCAACACAGGACCTCACATACACGAGGCTTTCTTTCTTTCTTTCTTTCTTTCTTTCTTTCTTTCTTTCTTTCTTTCTTTCTTTCTTTCTTTCTTTCTTTCTTT
>NW_004524735.1:2425182-2434058 GCF_000260255.1 Octodon degus | reverse complement strand
TTTCTTTCTTTCTTTCTTTCTTTCTTTCTTTCTTTCTTTCTTTCTTTCTTTCTTTCTTTCTTTCTTTCTTTTGGCAGAACCAGGGATTGAACTCAGGCCCTTACGCTTGCCAGAGAAGCACTTATTCCACTGAGCCATCTCCCTGGCCCCACGAGGTTTACTTTTGTACTCTCAGAAGCAAAAGACATGATGAATTAATTTTATCTTCACCACAAAGTGTACAAATGATAAAAGACTTTAAATGAAAGTACATAATCTATTATACCTTGTTTGAAACTGCTTTCAGTCTGAGTATAAAATCAGATGATTTCTGTTCTCTAGTATCTCCTTATTTCTTAAAAATAAAGAAAAAGGAAAAATTGCTGGTATTTCTTAGTGCAAAGAAAGCATACATGGAAGTCTTTTATTTTGGTACTCAAAAAGCATTTTAGTTCCTTAAAAATTTCTGTCATTGTCTGTTTACACTAAAATGAGTAGGCACCCGCACATAACAATCTGTACATTTTATGAAAGCTGATATTATATATCTTAATATTATTGATACTCTGAAATTAAATTTAATTGAACATTAATTATATTGAAACAATATGTACTAAAATAATTTAAAGGTATGGCTTCATTATAAAAATTAACTTTGGAATTGTGTCACTTCATACAGTCATGACTGATGCATTTAAATATCTAATACTAAATTATCAGCAAGGTTATTTAAAGATATATATTTGAAGATGTGTATTATGTGTACATAAATTTAAACTTGGCCTTAACCATATTTTAATTACTCAAATTTAATTGGTGTTCTTCCACCTGCAATGCCTGAGTGATAAGATATAAATCTATCTCCTACCGTATTCTGCCTTCTTCTGAGTAACTTCAGTCAATGAGAGAATATGAAACACATAGGGAAAGGAATTCCTAGGAAAGTGGTCAAAATGAACATCGGAGAGGAAACATGCTTATGACAACGCAATGGCTTGAATGTCAATCAAGTTGTCTATGAAAAACTAACCCTATTTCAATTCATTGCATAGACAGCCCTTCCTGGTGCTCATCTCAGTCTGAGAAGTTTGTATTTGAGGTACCATGAAGCTTTGGAAACCTATCAAGTTAATTCCAGTCTACCTCACTCAGGGCAACCTACGGCAAGAATCAAAACACGAAGGTATATTTGTAGTTCTGGGGATCCACAGGGTCCTATGTCCAGCCATAGTGATGCCTCTCTGGAACAAAGTCTTCAACCCAGTGCCAAACTTAGGTTTTATTGATTCACGAATAAATGAGTGGCTTGAGGATGTGTGGCTGTGAGAATGGTGGGAAGCAGGCGAGTGCTATGAGGCAGGCCAGGTAGGAGACTCAAGTCAGCCCTGCAATATGCAGAGGAGGATGTGCAGGAAGAGTGATCTGTATTACACAACTGAGATCGTATCTAATGCATTGGGGTTGGTGCTGCAGCTCTGATGTGGAATCTTCCAAGCCTCAAAATGTCATATCCTCTAACTTGAGATTTAATCTCAGCCAACAGTGTGGAGCATTAGTTCTTTTTCCCATCTTTTTTTTTTTTTTTTTTTTTTTTTTTGTATTGGCTACTTCTTTCTCATTGATGCCTATTAGTCTTACATTTTTTAGCGGAACTGGGGATTGAACTCAGGCCCTTGTGCTTACCAGACTCTTTATCCCAACTTGACCCAGTGCATATTATGGAGCAGCAGGTGGGAGTCTGGGAAAACATGGTTTCCATCTTCAAAGGTTACCTCCAGTGCATCAGCTAGAACAATACACATTGCTTAGAGCCAATTGAAGAGACAAGGAGAAGTCCTAGCCAGCTCTCCAAATATCAATGCATGGAAATAGGGTCAGGCAGGCCCAACCAAAATGGACAATGACTCCCCTTTCAAGTACAGTTGCCCAGGTGATCCTACACACATTGAGAAGATGGATGTATATTTTTAAGTTTAAAAATGTTAGCATTCTCAGAATAAATGACATCTTTTAAACATCAGACTTTAGATTCATAGCCTCTCTGAACTGAGTGAAATTGTAAAATATGTGGCTCATGTTCTTATTTAGAATACAACTATGTCATAAGCATAATTTTTCTCATTTATATATTTCAATCAAAATTTTACCTGAAACTATATTTTAAAATAGAAAGGCTCTACTACCGAGTGATCCCCAAAACTTATTGGACTGCAAGTAAGATGTTAGTACCAATGTCTTCACTCTTTTTTCAGCATAATTTTACTTTCAATAAATCTAATTCAGTTGTCTACTTGTTTCTATCAATATTCAGGTTTATAAAAATCAGAATGTATGCTCAAAATATTCCTCAATAAATTTATGTATGTATGTATGTATGTATGTATGTATGTATGTGTACAGGGTCTTGCTACAAAGCTCAGACTTCTAGTGATCCTCCGGTCTCAACCTCCCCATTATAGGCACGCACCACCTCACCTGGTTTCTGTGGCTGGCACAGTGAAATTATAAATGTTAATAGCATAGTTTTCAGAAAATGTGTGATGAACTTCTAACAAACAAATTTCACTCTATGTAAGTGAAATTGTTTTTCACTAGGCCAGAATGCTACATTTTTAGCAGTGAATACTCTTGGTAGCATCAAAGATTGTGTGTGTTTAGTAGCAGAGTCCCTAGATGCATTGAGAGTTATTCAAAGGGGGAGGGAGAGTCCTCTAACAGTAAATGTACTACTATTAGAAGTGCTCAGAGACTGGTGAGCGACCAGCATCAATCTCTTATGCAATCGAGGTGAGCAGATGATATGTACAGAGAACACACTCACCTGGCATGATTGTGTATGTTGTGTACAGCAAAAGGACACAGAGAAGCTCAACTTCAGCCCATGTTCTCCTGACCGATTCCTGGCCCAGGGCAGGCATGGGCCATCCAGGAGAGGAAGAGCTACCATTGGTTGAGTGGAAGTGGGTTTGTACATTTACATCATCTATTCAGCACAGTTATTTCTTTTTTCTAATGACAGAGATGCCCCCATGAACTACTGTAGACCCTGAATAGAAGAGGCCACCTAGTGTGACAGTGCAGATCCTAAAGCTTCACAGTGAATGAAGTAACCTGCAAGCAGGCCACAAAATCCCAACAGCTTTGGAATTTAGCAATTCAATTTTTTCATTTCAGAAATGAAAGGATTAATTAGATAATTTTATAGTTTTATTTAAATCTAAAGTACCTTCACTTCTTGAAACAGTCTTCCACATTTTTACAGCTAAAATTCTTAAGAAGTTAAGAATTGTGGCTAATAGTTTTCAATATCACTCCTTTTACCATCTCTTCTAATTTTAAATTTAAGTATATGTGTCTGTGGTAACTTAATTTCTCTGTTCAAAATATTGAAAACTGTTTTTGAAAGTTTGCTTATTTTCTTTCTCTGACCTATTTAAAGTTTAAAATATAAATGGAAGGAATGTGGAACTTATTCTTTTCCAAATGCAAGCAAGGTGACAGTGCATAAGTTATTGATGCGTTGTGGCCACCGAGGATGCTAGAGAGGCTCAGTTGAGCAGTGGCAGACAGCACCCCGGATCAGCCTCCTGTGTTCTGCAAAGTGAATTGACCAAAACGCACTGCCCTGTGGGCTGTAGGGAAGAGCGAGACTATAGGCAGGAGCCAGAGCATGTTTTATATTTTCTGAAAAAGAACTCTCTAAAGATTTTTAGCATTTTTATAGAGATTTTGAAAAGTTATATTTTCATTGTTGAAACACTTATTCTTAATTTTGTAAAAAATATTTTCAATTTGGCTCAAAATTAAGCACATAACCCACTACTATTATGGACTATTGGGCTATATTGGGTTATTTTGCTGAATTCAAGTATCTACAGTCTTTGGTCTGACACCAAGTATGAAAAAGTCCTTTAAAGACTTCTCTAAATACAGCTTCTCTAACAGCACTGGAACACCCACATCTGACAAAACAAAACAAAGAAGGGGGATATAAATAAAGGACTCTTTTTTTTGTCTGTGTGTATGTGTGGGAAAAATATATACGTATATACAAGATAGTTAGGAGAGATTTACAGCTACTTTCTATTAATTCATTGAGAGGAAAGGTTTGTAATAATATTGTTTAGACAAGATATCATGTCTCCTCTTGTCCTCTGAATAACTAATAGGAAGACAACAATATGCAATGTGTTCATTATTGTAACTGTCCTACTAACCTGTGTTGAAACTGTTTCATTTTTATTTTACCTTTTATCTCATTGAAATGAAAAAATAGATAATAGAGCAACCATTGCTAATTGGCTATCCCTGTTTTAAAATTTGTAACATGTATCATTGTATGTTATCCTGTTTCTGTCATTTTTTTCTATTAGTTTTTGCTTCTGTTTTCACTCTTCAAATTAAAATAAAACAAAATATTTTTTAAAAAATTAAGCATATGTGATAACTTTTAAGCTTGTGACTTTGATCATAATCCTGTTGTCTTCTGCCACCCACTGGAAAGAGGGTCTTGGCAAGCTGTCTTCAAGGGCAGATAAGCATGGGATTGTAAGAACTGTTATGAAAGTGAGGGAACAGGATTAATGTAAAAACAAAGCATTGACTTTGTAACTCTAAGAATACAACAATATAATATTTGTCTCACAGAGTTTCAAAATCCTAGCTTGTCATTACACTTTTTTTTCAAAAAAAGGAGTACAAATTTGAATTAAAACAGAAAAAATTACAAGTGATATAGAATTTCACTTTAATAGAATAATATGAATTTCACAGTATTTGTTGTAATACACAGTGTTGTCTTCCAACCAGGTATTCTTATTGCCAGATATGCTCATGTAAAATAGGAAGATGAAAGAAAATAAGAAAGAGACTGTCTATCAGTATTTAAATTGACTTTAAAAATTCTAATTCTGAAGGGCCAGCCATATAGCTCAGCAGACTAAAGTGCCTGTTTAGGCAGGTGCAGGGACCAGGGTCTGATCCCATGCTGGCTCTGCCCCTGGGGCACACAGAGAAGAGACTGGTACTGGGCATAGTGACATGCTCCTGTAATCCCAGCATTTTGGGAGGTGGAAAACAGGAGGATCACCATGAGTTCAATCTGTGTAGTGAGACCCAGTAGACACTGTACTAAATACATTAAAAAAATTAATTCTAATTCCTGAAATTTCCATCTCATGTTTGGCATCTTGAAGGCTTTTCTGTTATATCCCTTCTTTATAACCATTTTAATCTTTTAAATATTATTTTAAGTCTCAACTGGGATATAATCATGCAAATGATTATTTATGGCTCTACATACTGAAATATGTATACATACATCTAGATGATGGTCGCATTCTAAATTGCTTGTTATTCTGACAACTATGATGCAATTTTTGTATGTCTTACATAACAGTTGTATTACTTCTTAGTGCTGGGATAGGAGTCTTCCCACAGGTCTTCTCCAGAACCCTAAAGCCTTAACCTCTTCTCCCACCACCTGCTTTCCCAACTGTGACATTTTCCTTCCATTAGTGTAGACAGCTACAGTCTCCTTCCTTCTGAGAGTCAATTTGACTGCATTCGGCAGCTGCTCCTTGGGCCAGTGGGGTGGTGACTAATAGATTTTAGTAGAACTCTAATTCCAGAGACTTCTTTAGTCTACTTTCCCCAGTCTTGTACTTGCAAAACAGTGTCCTGGGCTTGTATGCTCTCCCTGACCAGGTGGTGGACAGAAGTCCTGTAGTTTAACTAAGCTCTACATCCTGGGGTAAAAAGGACATTTCCTTACCGCTCTACAATGTTGTTCATTGTGTCAACTTGAGTTTAATTTAACTAAGTGATTCAGCAAGCAGTCAGGGTCCTTACTTTGTATTTATCCTGAGTCTGTACAAGAGGAGAGTGGAGAGATGGTATGATGTAAAGAAGTCTCCCAGGACAGGTAACCGTCATGCCTATATATAAAAAAATGGAAACCAAGGAAGGACTGACTGCTGGATCTTCATTCGCTTCAGCTTGTTGGTCATGTGCTGGCTTCCTCTGCAGGCTGTTTGGTTTCTGCTTGGGACTCTTTAGCCTTATGGTTTAGAATCTTTGTCCTTCATTATAGAATATTCAAAATTCCATTGTAGATCCATAGGCCTCCTGGTGTGAACTTGCATGGATACTGCAGTGAGCTCCAGACCTTGGACTGGACCTTCAGCCTCCACCTTGCAGACTCCCTCTGCTTGCTTCCACATCCAGTTCTGAAGCTGAACATTGTAAGCCAAACATTTAATTACTTATGCATTTATATATTTTGTGTTGTACCTGTTTTTGTAGTAAATCCTGACTGATACATAAGTACAACCCCTTTCCTGAACTGTCAGCCCCAGAATTTTCCTGAGAATTCAGTCCCAGGGATTGTTCAGGCACTGGAACAACCCCTGGTAAAAGGTTCAGTTTGGGAACAGTTCCCAGAACTTTCCACAGAGAGGCCTTGCAGCACAAACTCCCAGCAGAGAGGCTAGGACAAGACCCAGTGAGCTAAACCATGAGTAAAACATCTAGTTATCCAGACACAGCGGGTTCACTTCCACAGGTCACAGCAAGAAGAAGCTGAGCATATCAGCCAGATCCAAGCCAGGCCCAGTTGGGCAAGTTCGAGCTCGGTGGGTCCTGACCTGGTGAGCTGAGGCACACTGCTTGGCACAGACCTAGACCCAGATCTATGGGAGCATCCGCTGGAGGTAGAGGAGGCAAAAAGTAACAGGGGTGGAATACTCTGCCTGAAAGACTCCAGGCACATCCAGGGGACGTGAGCAGACAGAACTTACTACAAATTCCCAATTTAATATCTGCTTAAATATATGGTTATAGTGTTTGCTCTTATGGTCTAAAATACAAACTCATTATTTACAATATTTTCAATTGTTAAACATCTGTACCCATTATTAGTATGGCTAATTGTATTACTGTAACTAGAAAACTATATCTGCCTTAAAGGTATGATCTCACTTCAGTAATAATATCAAAATGTGCTTGGCCAATTACCTCAACAAAGCCATACACTAAAGGACAGAAGATAGTGCCAAAAAAACTCACTCCCAATCAATAAAGAGGGCAAAACCTGGAACATACACAAAGCAAGAATCTCTAATATAGGAGAGATACCTAAAGAATAAACTATACAGAATGGCTCTGATCACAGTGATAAAGCTAACTACTATGAAGATTTTACCCCAAAAAATCACAGAAATATAAAGTTCTTTCTGAAATAAAAAAATGGCCAAAAGAAGGAGCAAAATGCATTCTCAGGCCTAGAGCCCACCCAGAATAAACACAGGTAATACTAGCATAGAAGAAACTGGAAGTCTCATACCTGAAATCTCTGAAATTATAGCATCTGACGTAAAGAAACAACTGCAGAAGGATTCAGAGGCAATCAGATCAGAAATCATCTCCCAAGTAAAAAAAGAATTGATAAGTATAATGAAAGAATTACTAAGTGTTTCTTAAAAAGTCACTGATAAAAAATAAAGGAGAATAGGAAAATGATAGAAACCATGACTGAGCAATATAGAAAAGAAACAGAATTCATGAAGCAGATTCAAAGAGATTTTCAGGAGATTAAAAACTCAATTAAAAGTTGGCAAAACTGCATGAATAAAAGTGAGGATAGACTTTCAGACTCCTTTCACTCTTGCTGTCCAAATTTTTACTTATGTGTGAATGACAAGCGTGATTTCAGAAAGCGTCACTTTATCTTGATGTGTCTTTTACCAGCTAAGGATTATTTTAAGACATTTTTTAGCAGATATGGGTGCATTGTCAGGATGCAAATAACTTATAGTTAACATGATTTTCCTCTTGGAGACAAAAGAAAATGAAAAAAGAAATGAATAGCATTTGATGATAATAAAATAAATTCTGCTATGGAGATTAAAAGGAAATCGACAATTTAAAAGGATTTTTACCTTAAAGCCAATCGACTTCACCAGTAAAAACTTACAATGTATGTTGAAATGTTAGAAGGCCATTGAAAACCTTCCTTGTAAGTGCTGCTAGCATAAATTCTTGCCTCTTTCTTCTGTTAGGTGTGGTTTTGATAGACAACCTTCTATTCACAGCCTCCAACTAAAAGCAGAATTAAAACCATACTGAAGCAAACATAGTACTGCTTGCATACATGTATGTATTTTTCTTTTTTCTTTGATCTTTCCATAGATTTGAATTAATAACCCGTGCTCTAAAGCTTGTTACAATTCAGTTTCATGAAAAGAGGAGCCAGCATCATAAATTTATCACACCGAGCTCAGTGCACTTCTTGGTAGGTTTTGACTATGGAATAAGATTATGGTTTAGAAGTTGGCCTCTTTCACCACTCCCTTTATGAAATGATGGGAAAGCTAGCTGGATATAATAAGAAATTGCATGTATAACTGATTTTTAAAATTGCTCCTAGCTTTAAAAATAATATACATTGCTTTCAACTGTAGTGACCTTTTGAAGTAAAGCAGAGCAGATGTCTGATCACTATCACTAGTAAGACAAACCAAAGACAGACAGAGAAGTAAAATTATATAGACCAGTTTCAGAGTGTTTGGAAGAACAGACAGATGGAAACTGATGTGGAAAATAGACTTGGTATTTTCAGTAATAAGCTTTTCATTAGTTTTGAATTGCCAGCCTATTTTTATATGCTTGTACAATTTCTCTCAAAGTTTCCATGACAACTAAGTGAAGTGGTCACATTAGTCAACTAGCATGTATGCAGTATTTTGCATTGGGCTGGTATAGACCTTAAAATTGTCCAGCTTGAGTATGTGTACTATTGCTTGGGTTTTCATGTGTAAGCAAACACACTAAACTTAAAAATATTTGTGGAGCACCCATTGGGTAAAATAATAGTATAATATACCACAGATACATAATAT
>NW_004524735.1:2422006-2424326 GCF_000260255.1 Octodon degus | reverse complement strand
AGCCCAGCAGTCTAAAGCGCATGCTTAGGCAAGCACAGAGACAGTGGTTCTACCTCCTGCACTACACATTAGGCTAGCCCCACCACCAGGCCACACACACACACACACACACACACACACACACACGACTTTTACTAGGTAAAATAGTAAATTTTACTAGTGGCCTCAAGGCATGCCAACTGGAAGCCAAATTTTCCTAACATTGAAGGTTGAGGAAAACTTCTGTTTGAAGTCCTATAAAAGAACATCATGTATTGCAGTGTGTTGTCACTGTAATGAATGAACTGAATACACCAGTGAATGATGCTCTTTTCCTCCTAGGGAACAGTTTTAGTTCAGTTACTTTACATTTCTGCTGTAGCTCTCTGTGGGTCCGACTGTCCTGTGGGCAAACTTCAGCTTCTCTGGGCTGAAGAACTTCCCCCAAGACCTGTGCCCAAGTCAGGCGGTTCTCATGTATGCATCTCACACAGTATTATAGAACTTATAGTATTTCCATATAAAACCCATTGTGTCCAATGTTTCACAAAATTTTCATGAGAATTGAGAGTGTGAGAGAAAAAGAGAGAACTTTTGTTCTCTCAAAGTAGTGTCCCATCCACTTCAGTACAAAAGTGAAGGGATTGAATTTTTGAGAAATGAAATATACAAGTTTATTCTTTGTAGGATATTTTCTATAAGGTGCCAATGTTGCCCAGACTCCAATGTCTATTTCCATCCTGAGACTTTGAGTTCATCACCCACATTGGCGTGGTTTCCATTCATAATCAAAGTAGCTAAAGAGAATTAAGGCATGTCTAGAAGAAGAGACATTTTCCTGGAGCACAGGCTGTGGGATGCAAGATCTGAGCTGACACTTCCATTGGATCAAGCTTACTTTTACCTTGTATATTCGCCTCTAAATAGGATAGTAATACGAACCCCATAAGTCATGTCATTTCATGGATTTTATCTTACACTCACCATTTTTCAATGACAAAAATATTAAATGTGTAATGCTTATTAGCTTTCCTATTTTTCCACTTAAGATATAGAAGGCATACGATCTTGTCATGTAAAATAATGTGATTTCCAAGTCCAGATGTTTTATTGACTGAAAACAAATTTCAAAAGACAAGTTTGTAGAATGTATCATGTATGCAAAAGAAGCCTGCCAAGAGCATTGCTGTGGAAAATGACACTCACTGGTTATGTTTGTCACTACAAATATTCATTTTATCTTTTGTTCTATTAATGCATCCCATTACTGATGTTTCACACTCCTGATCAGTGTATATGGAACAATTTGCACCTCAGGGAGAAATTTAACTACACTGTGATGAATAATTCTTTTAATGTGCTGTTGATCTGGGATTGCCAGCCCTTTAGTGCAAAATTCTAAATCTGTGTATCAAAGATACTGCAGTGTAATTTTCTTATAATGTCTATCTGGATAATAATACTGGCCTCATAGAACGTTTGGTTGTGCTCTATCGCTGAAATTTGGGGGGCATAATTTTATAGAGATTTGTATTATTTCTTCTTTAATTGCTTGATAGATTTTTCCTACAGAGTGCCTGGTATCTAGATGTCCCCTCAAAGCCTCATGTCCTCATGGGAAGGACTTTCGGGAGGTGAGCCAATTATGATGTATGATGCTGGATTAGTCCACAAACGGGTTTAGAGCTGTGAGCTATGTTGGGAGGTGAAATCTGTGGTGAGGAGAGGTGGGTCACTGTGGGAGTGCACATTTTTCCTCCTACTGAGCTGATTTGCTGCCCCCTGTCTGCTATGCCACGGCCAAGCCTCTTTTGCTGTGTGCCACTCTGCCTGGGAACCAGCTGGCTTGGCTGAAACCTCTACCGACTGTGAGCTGAATTGAACCTTTCCTACTTTACTTTTTCGGTGTTGGGTATCTTGTTCCACCAATGACCAAGGAAAACCATGAAATATCCATTTAACCTCCTTACTGGTAAGATTTACACAATTTCTGTTTGTTTGTTTGTTTGTTTGTTTGTTTGTTTGTTTTTTCATGATATGGCTTTGGTAGTTTGTATATTTCCAGGAATATATCTATTTCTTCTAAGAGATCCTATTTTTAGCATATAATTTTGATGATAATCTTACAATCCTCAGTATTTTTGTAGTATCAGTAGTTACTATTTTTGTTATAATTTTTCCTAACCCCTCTCCTTTCTTGGGTTGTGTAGCTATAATTTGTGAGTTTTATTTACCATCTCAGAAATACTTTGCTTAGTCAATATAAGATACTGGATTTTTGTCTTTGTATTTAATCAATCGATTATTTGCTTCCTTCTGCTTACCACACTTTGTTCCATAT
>NW_004524735.1:2411532-2421688 GCF_000260255.1 Octodon degus | reverse complement strand
TCTCCCTGTGTAATTCAGGTTGACTTTGAGCTCACTTTTTAAACCAGGCTGGTCTCGAACTCACAAAGATCCAACTCCTGCCATGGCCACCTGAGTGCTGGGATTATGTGGATGTGCCATCATGCACGAACTCCTCTTTTTTAATGATCTTTAACATTTATCTGTAAAACTTTGCTTCTTACCACTGCTTTTGATTTAATGCACACATTTTCTGTTATATTTCATTTACTGTAGTCTCAAGATGGTTTGCTGTTGGTGGAGTTGTGCGTTTGTTTTTAAAGTCCACTGGAGGACAGATTTTTTAAATGTATTTGGTGCAACGTCTCCCTGTGCAGCTTGGACTCATAGTGACCCTTCTGTTTTCAGCCTCTCCAGTGCTGGGATTACAGGTATGCACCACCACGTGACTGGTTTGGTGGCTGGCTCAGTACTCCTGCAGGCAGGCCAGGATCACATGTGGTGCCCGGTATTGAACACCAGTCACTACGAAGGTGGTGTTTTGAATTTCCCTTGATTGCTTCTTTGATTTGTTTGCTTAAAAGTGTATTATTCTTCATTTTTTGATTGGTTATGTAAATTAGTGAATTTATGTTGGAAGATTCATCATGTGCATAACAAGTTTCCATCACTTTGAAGCCTGAGATTCTCTTGTCTTGTGCCCCCTAATTTCTTTGGAGGGTGGTATCAAATGTGTGTATTTTGCTGATAGCCACTTTGATGTTAACTCATATAGTGACTAAAATAAAAGCTACAGAGGTTTAAATCCTGTCTCTAAATATATTCATATCTATCTGGGATCTCAGCATGTGATTTATTAGGAAATTAGGTCTTTCCAATGACAGGTAGCTAAGAGTTTACCAGAAATCACCTGAATTTATGGTGTGTCCTGAATCTAATAAACATTAACACAAAAGGAGAGGAGAGGACAGAAAGAGACATCCAGGGAAAAATACTATGGGAAGGACTCTGGTTCAGTGTTCTAGAACTTCATGGTTGGAATTCAAGTATTGGTTTGTCTTTTCATAAGTTCTGAGGTGCATGAGGCTTCAATAAAATGCTTTGTATGTGCTTTATTTTGTAATTTTTAAACTATATATTGATAGAATAAAAAGAAAAGAAGTAAAACAAATATGTTCCTATGTTATATATCCAGTAAACGTGTCTATATCTCAGTAAGAATTTCCTTCAATGTATCAGTGACAATGTCTACTAAAATGGATGATCAAGGGCTGCGGAGATAGCTCAGTAGAATAAGCCTTGCCTGACAAGTGAAAGGTCCTGAGTTCAATCCCCAGGACTACCAAAAGAAAAAATAAATAAAAGAAGAAAAAATGGATGGTCATGTGAAGTTTAATTTATTAAAGAAAATCACTGCCATTTCATGTAATAAAAATAGAAAAAAGAAAATAATTAGCTGTATAGACCTAATATTGATGAATAAATTTAAATATACAAATATATCTTTCTTTAATTCAGTATCATTTTCTTTCCACTCTGGATGTATACACTATAATTCTCTGTGTCCTATGACCTACAGATGAGAATAAATCTTTTTTGATACTCAGTTACTATCTCCGCGAATTTAAAAATACAACCCATGAGACTTATTTTATGTGTGTTCAAAATTCCCTAATATACCATGTTACTTGTGAATCCCTTGCTAAATTAGTGCCTATGCTTCCATTTTCTCTTTCCATGGCCTCTACCATCACCACTTCCAATGAGAACCTGCCCTGAGTTGATCTCATATTTCCTGGGCCCTCTTATGATCTCATTCAATAAGCAGACACATCAGGGAGAGTTTGACATTAGAATAATATCTCAAACTATGCATTACCACCAAAAAATATGCAGCTACACTCAGCACCTCACAATAGCAGCTGCACCACTGAAGTGAAACTATTGCACAACTAATAACACAGAAGAAAAAGTTTATGTGGTGCAAACCAGAAACAGGAATATTAACAATGCATTCATTTAAGAGCTGTGCTAGATTCACTCCTGAAAATTGTGTTTTCTGTTAGACCAGGTGAAAGAGAATCTAGGGATGGGGAAAACTGTGAGTCAGAAATACAGGTAGGGCTACTTATATGAAGACAGAATACTGTGTTATAAACATTTTATTTAGTTGAATACACTTGAAGTTCACATTCCACTCAAGAGGATAGGGTTAAAAAGAATTAGGACTGAGAAGTGAATCAGGAGAATATCCAAAAATAAGCAGCCCTGCACTGCATCCAGGAAAAGGATACACATGGAGGTGCCTGTGGCAAAAGTTACAGATATTTTAATGCATGGTGCCTTAATAAACATCTTTGCCTTTGTGATAGCCAGGTACACAGAGCACTTGTGCGCAGGTAGGGGTGTATTGAGAGAAGCGCACTTAGGGACCTTCTAGGCCGTTGGAGATAGCATCGCATGTGTTGGTTATAAGAGTTTGGAAGATTTTCAGCAAATTTGAAAGAACTCTTAAAGGCTTTTCACTGGCAGTTGTCTCAGATAAGGTTTTACTTTTCACATAGCTATAAATCAGGCCAAACAGAGATAAGGACACTTTGTAAGGAGGAACAATACTGCATATTGTGTATCTTTTTCAGAAAGCTTCATTTATTGCAGTGTGAATCATATATAAGGTTAGGCTTTGACAAGGTACAAAATAAACTGTAACTATTCATCATGTGAAGTTTTAGGTATTTAAAGTTTGGAGTTTAATGCTTCTACTTAAACACAACAAACCATGAGATTAATGCATGTGCTTTAAAAGTGATTTGACTACATCTAGAGTGAGCCTCATGCTACCATTTTTGACATTTTCTGTTCACTAGAAGATAAAGGAGGAGAAAGGGAGAAAGAGGGAGAGAAAGTGTGCTTAGCGTACACAGACAAGGCATGAGATCTTCATGTCCTTGGTTGAAACACATCATCCAGCTTTTCCTCATCCATTGGCAAAGGATTTGAGATGACAATGTGTTTTAAAGCTCAAGTGATGTTTCCTCTGAAAAATTACTTACTTATCAATTCCCCAATCCACTAAACATAATAACAGTGATGAATGGAAGAATAGTTTTGATTTAAAATAAAATGTTACAGGGCTGGCCAAATAGCTCAGTGGATTAAAGTGCCTGCAAGCAGGCTGAGGGGCCGGGGTTTCGATTCCTGGGCCTGCTGTGCCAGCCCCGCCCCTGGGGTATGCTGAGATGGCCATTGAGACTGGGTGTGGTGGCATGCTCCTGTAATCCCAGCATTTGGGAGGCTGTAAACAGGAGAATCACTGCGAGTTCGATCTGGTAGTGAGACCCTGAACACCCTATAGACCCTTCCCTAAAATACAAAAACAAACAAACAAAAAACACCAAGTTAAGTGAATATTGTTTATTATCCTTATCCTTAGACATGAAAAAACAAATATTTTGTTTTAAAGAACACAAAAGATAGGCTAATGCAATCAATTTGTCCTTTACTTGTACGTTCAGCAAAGACACAACTTGACCCTGAGCTGATTTCGGACATGAAGGCTAAATATTATACAAAAATTAGCTGGGCACAGTGGTGCATGCCAATAACAACCGATCTGGAGGCTGAAGCAGGAGGATTGCTGCAAGGCTGAGGCCAATCTGCACTCCAAAGTGAGTTCAAAGTCAGCCTGAACAGCATAGAGAAACCCTATCTCAGAGAGAGAGAGAGAGAGAGAGAGAGAGAGAGAGAGAGAGAGAGAGAGAGAGAGAGAGAGAGAGAAACAAAAAATAGGAGCAATTTTTTGGCTTTTTTTCTTTCACTACCATCTTTTTTTTATGAAGTTTATTGGTACAGGTATAGATAATGATCATGCTTGTCATAGGGAATGTGTACCTGTATATGATGTATCTTGACTCCTTTCCTCTCCCCTCCCCACAATCCCTCTTCCCCTCCTTATTTAGAAAGCTTTTGTTTCCATTTTATCCTTCTTTTATAATTCTTTGTTTTTGCTTTCATCTCCCCTCTCTCTAGTTCCCTATTGTTTGTGAACAATTACTTCCTGTTTCACAATATATATGATAGAGCTGGGTGCTTATTTACACTTTTAGTTCCTCACACCAGAGAGACAATGTGACATCTGTACGTGCAATTCTGATTTAGTTCACTGAACAGTAAAGTCTCAAGTTTCATCCATTAAGCTATAAATGTCACAAGTTTATCATTCTTTACAGCTGAGTCATACTCCATTGTGTTAAAAAATATTTATTCATTCATGAGTTGATGCATATTTAGGTTGTTTCCAAGATTTGGTCATTACAAACTGCTGCTGTAAATATGGGTGCACATCCATTGCTGTGATATGATATTTTGAATTCTTTTGAAAAGATACAAAGAAAAGAAATATCTGGGCTGGATGGAACCTGTACTACTTTTATGAAAAATCTCCATCTTGATTTCCACAGTGGTTGTACCAATCTGTACTCCCACCAACAGTGAAGAAGGGTTCCTTTTCCCACAGCCCCATTAGTATTTGTAACTTGTTGATTTCTTGATAATAGATGATCTTTCTGGAGTGAGAGACAATTTCAATGTTGTTTTAATTTGCATCACTTGAATGGCCATGGGTGTCTTACATTTTTTCATATATCTATTTTCCATTTGTATTTCCTCATTTGTGAAATGTGTATTCATCTCAGATGCTCATTTTGGGGGGATATTTAAAATTGGAAGGCCTGATTTTTTTTCAATTCCTCATATATTCTCTATATTATTCTTTTTTTCCCCCCTGAGGAACAATCAGTTAAATTTTTTCCCACTCTGTCAGTTATCTCTCTACACTGTTGAGTATTTCTTATCATTTTTAAGAACTTGGATGTTGCTTAAATAGATGTTTATGTAGTCAGGTAGACAGAAATTCTATTATCCTCATGTAAGAAACACACTCTGGGAAAAGACATGATTCCGAGCAAGATAGAGTTTGAGTGCCTCACTTGCATGCAAACCTGGTTTCTTGGTGAGCTCACCAGTTATATACGAACAGAGAACTTTGTGGTGGAGGGTCCTAGGTTTGTTCTAAAACAAACTTCCTTGCTTCATATTCTTCAGGAAAACCGTGATTTACTATTATCGGTAAACTTTGATAAATCTAATTAAAGCTGCCAGTCTTAAACACAAAAAAGCACAAGCATTCATAGACACTTAGAATTTCCCAAATACTCTAATTTCAGAGAAGTCCTCACTTCTTCGTAACTAACTCATGAGGCGCACAGGTGTCCTGGCCCCTTTTATTTCTGCTAAAAGAAACTGTCCACATCCCTTGTAGGATCTAAATAATAATAAAGAAAGGAAAAATACCTTTTGTTACTCCCTGGATCATGGCTGGATTGTGAAATAAAATCCCAGGACTGCATTCACCCTGTTGTACTGGCTCCATTTGCCAACTGCTCGTGAACAGAACACTGGTTACATGGGCTCCAATAGTCACTACCCTCACATGGAGACAGGAGCCATAGTGAACTATTCAAATAGGTAGTGACAGTTTCTCATGCAATCTCAATTTTACAATAGAGAACAAGAGAGTGCTGTCTGATTTTTGGAAAATAAATAGCAAGAGTTATTACTAATATAAGCTTTACTTCCAACTACTACAAAATTCTAGCATTCATTCAAATTCTATTATATCACCTATTACTTCCCTAGAAATTTTAGGCACTTACGATGTTTAAAGTTGCGAACACTTAAGTACAAATTATGACTTCTCTCAAAAGAAAAGCCTTGTGTTTTTGTTTCCATGAGTTCTAAAACTTGGTCTGAAGAAATGAAAAATCGAAGACAAGATTGCTTCCAAGGTCTAATAAATCTACATGAATTAGGAAATCATTAATCTTTTGATCTATTTTAATTTAGTTGTGTGAGTTGCCAACAAACAGAGAAAAGAGGTCTTTATACATTATTGATAGCACAGTTTTTTGTGGTACTGGGAATTGTTATACATTATTAAAAGAAACTATTACAGTTTTACTTTTAAGTGTAACTGAAAATGTCAGTATTTGATATTTTGTGTTAATTTTTCTGATATCCACTATCTCTTAAAAGTTTGGTTGTTAAAAACATGGAGTTTTTCTATATCTTTTGTAATTTTGAAATTTTGAAAATTATAATTTGTCTACTAAAATTGAATTAGTTGTGTTTAGTGGTACAGCACTTTTTTTCCTAACATGCATGAGGTTATATTTGTTATCCATATTGCAAATGGATGAATAAATAAATATTGCTGAGTGTTCAACTCCCCAAGTACTTTGCTCTGTATTTACAAATAGTGTCTTGCTTAGCTCTCAATATTTTCATGACATGATCATTATTATTTGCATTTTACAGATATGTTGAGGTATGGAATTTAGTAAAATAAGCCCAGTGTGACTACTGGGCCAATGAAGCCACTGGTTCCAATAAAAACATACAGAAGAAAAATATTTCACAGAAATATAGAAATGGTAATTGAATTAAAATGCTAAGCTTGTTAAGAAGTCCCTTACTCAAAGAAATGTATTCTTAGGTAAAATAAAATAAAATAAGAAAAAAAAAAGGTATCACTCCTGATAGCTTTCTCTGCCTCTTCATCTCTCCAAGGAAACTTCAGTTTGACCTACTCTACATTGAATGTCTAGCATATGTGGATCCTCCTTAGTTACGGAACAGTGGCTGCTTTGGCCTCAGATCCCCTTTCTTTCTAGAGTTCTTTCTACGTCTACATATCTTCTAATCCAGCAACAGTTGACATAGCAACAACTACATTTATAGATTTTCATCATGAAGTGCCGTCCCAACTGAAGGACACTCTTGAAACTGAAAGGATCATATACGGCCACAGTTAAAACGTTTGAGCGGCTTGTAACTCAAAAACCCTTGGAAGGCTTCCAGACTTTACCAATCTCTTGCTTTTTGTGGAGCTCTCTTTCACTTTCTCTCTGCCTCTGACTCTTCCTCTGCGCTCTAATTCTTGAACTTAGCAGTTTATTCTTCTGTTTGTGCCATTATGTTTCTGCCTGGAGCTCCTGTCTGAATCTTAAGAGTGACCTAGAGAAATTCACAGCCACTCGTTGTTCGGGAACCATGACATGATCACTTTCCCTATATTTTCCATGTCTCAGGTCACATGGGGTAGAAAGAGAGGATGGATGGGACAAAACTGGATTGAGTGTTCCCAGACAGGTTATACAGTTTGGTTGAGGGGCTGAGGAGAGGGCTCAGTGGAATAAGTGCTTCCCTTGCAAGCGCAAGGGACTGAGTTCAATTCCTGGTTCTGGGGAAAAAAAAAGTTTGGTTGGAATAATTCTCGAACATTACCAACAGAAGTGTGATCAGAGTGAAATATCAGCTGTTAAGTTTCATATGTTGGTGTTGGGAATGGCAATGAGGATTTCGAGATTAGAGAAACTTTTCTGCAAAATCACAATGAAATATTTTCTAAATCTATACTGGAAGAAAGGATCAACTATTGTTATTTTCTTTCCATACATTTTTGTGAAATAGTTATTCTGCAATCAGGGAATCAAGGAATGTAGAGTCAACAAATTGTGACAAAAACACACATATATATGTGACTTTCAGTATGCTAATAAAAATACTTTCATTTCAGTGAAATTTGTATTATGTCAGTTTTAATAACTCAATTCTTGCGATGTCTTCTTTTAGATTCCATGCAAGTAGTAAATAGTGTCTTTTATACTTTATAGTGTAGTTCTAAAATGTCTTGCCTAATGTCTTATGTGTTCAGAGGTGGGGAATTTGGACCATAATGGATCATCAAGAAGTGACCACATCAACAAATCAATCCACTGATGTGTTCATAGATGAATGGTGTATGAGGAGTTTGTGACCAGCGGGAGGATGTGGACGACTGGGGACAGACATGCCTTTGGTAGTCAGCTCTCTTTTTCTCTTTCTCTGTCTCTGACTCTTCTTCCATGCTCTGATTCTTGAGGTAAGAAGCTTTATTATTGCACGTTTTTGCCATGATGTTTATCCCCACCCTACCATGGACTGAAACTTTTGATACTGTGAACCAAAACTAATCTCTCCTCTTTAAGTCACTTATATCAAGTATTTAATCCATTGATAGGAAGACAGAAAATTGTATTTCAAGGTAGGGAGATTGATGAGAATAAACTTCATCTTGTGGCTCAGAAGTCTTTGGAACTGGCTTTTGGGATGACCTTTGAAAAATGAGAGTCAAAGCAGCTTTGGAATATGGTATGCAGAGGGTGATCCGAGATCAGAAGACCAGTATGGTGAAAGGGATATTGTATTAGTTACTCTTCTCTCCTTGTTGGCACAAATACCCAACACTCAAAATGAAGGAAGGAAAAGTTCATTTATCTCACAGTTACTGGAGGTTTCATAGTTTAAAATAGCCTGAATTATATAGCAAATTTTGGAGCCTTATCTGCTCAGGAAAGAGGGTCAGTGCCTCTGTCTTCTCCAAACATCTCCTCTTTGTCCAAGGCAGCCTCAATCACAGATCACAGACACTGCTTGCCCCATGCTACAGCATCTGGAGGAGAGGCTGGGGTGCTGCCCTGTTCAGGATTATGGGCTCCACATCTCTGAGACACCATAGACTTGGGGTGGGAGGAAGCTGTTGCTGCTAGTTTAAGGGTTTTCACCTCTCTGTCCCCACCCCTCAATCCACTTGATGCTCCTTGAGCCATGTCTGCCCCATGACTTACATGAGGATTTGGGGGGTGGAGCAATTAGACACAAACCATAACAAATGTGAAGTATAAATATTATGTTCATGAGGTTTCATATGGGAATAAATATTCTACTGGAAGTTAAATAGAAGACACATTTGTTACAGCCTTTTTGCCCATGTTCTAAGATGTCTGTGAGACTGAGTTTAAAGGTAGCACAATCATTGATATAGTGGAAGAAACTTCAAGACAGTCCAATGTTCAGGTGGTGACATAGGTACTTCTGGCTGCTTTTAACAATATATACAGTAAAATAAGGAGCAAAAAAAGAGTCAGACTATTTGGAAACTTTGCAGTTTGGCAAGAAAGGAAGCATTACAAATTGAACACAAGCAAAGTATGATTGTTGAAGAGATTAGTGTCATGAGAACAAAGCCAAACATGTTGCACTTGGAAAGGTACTTCAAAAGCAATTAAGGTCTTAGTCATACCTCACCCACAGTAGGCTCGAATATATGAAACTTGAAGCAGTTTCCAAAGATTTTGCTTTGCAAAGTAAGTCTCAGGTGACCCAGCTCACTCAAGGACATCTAGGCAATTTGAGCTGCCTTCAGCCATGGTCCTACAGGTTTGGCTTCTGCACACAGTGGAGACAGACCTTGAAGTCATACACATGGTGTTGGTTGTCATTCAAACCAGAGTGAAGACTTGTGTGATAATAATGCAGAGTTATGAGACTTCCAACCAGATGTCAAAGGACGGTCTGGGAGGCCAGGTAATAGGGCACAGGTTTGGAGTCCCTACTGAGACCCCCTGAGAGAGCCATGTGAGGAAGCTGAAGCTGAGGTGCAGACCCCAGGAAGCTGAAGAATCCAGGGAGATGGGAAGTAGGCAGAAAGGAGCTGGGGGAGGAAGCAAATCCAGGCTAAAGGAGAGGTCATATGCCACTGGCCCAGCAGGTGGGCAATGCTGCTCAGTCACCCGGAGCCACCTCCTGCCTCATGTGCCCTCCCAGAGAGGAGCACAGGGCTAAATGTTTACCTGGGTGGGTCGCGGCCTTGCTTTGGCCTAAATCCTTTGCATTTGCTTATTTCTACTTCTGGGAATTGTTGAATCGGTGTCATTGTATGTCACTTGCGTTTAGAATTTTATTTTTATTGAGGTTCACAGATAAGCGTGCATGTGAGTCTCAGAGAGGATTTCAGACTGGACTTTGAGCAATGCTGGAGCTTATAAGAGTTTGAGGATGTTTTAAAATGGCCTGAATGAATTTTCTTTTTCTTTCTTTCTTTCTTTCTTTCTTTCTTTCTTTCTTTCTTTCTTTCTTTCTTTCTTTCTTTCTTTTTTTGTCAGAACCAGGAATTGAACTCAGTCCTCTTTGCTTGCCAAGGAAGTACTTATTCCACTGAGCCATCTCCCTGGCCCAAAAGGAAACAAATACAACTATATACTTCTCTAGGCATGGGCATCAGCATTTGATATTCTATTCTATTCTATTCTATTCTATT
>NW_004524735.1:2397999-2404279 GCF_000260255.1 Octodon degus | reverse complement strand
GGAAGCGCTTATGCCACTGAGCCATCTCCCCAGCCCTGAATTTTCATGATTAAACAGACATCAGCCTTCCGGGGTGAGGCAGGTGTGGAATGATATAGGTTGGTCTAAAATATTTCCCCAAATTTCATGTGTTCAGAAATGAGAGTTTTAAAAGCAAATGAATTATGAGGGACTAATGTTATCAATCGATCGATCTACTGATAAATTCATAGCTGAATTATCTATTGTAGGTGTGGTACAGTTGGAGGAAACACTGGACATCATCAAGTCTACCTTTGGAGGGTATCTACCTGCATGTCTTTGTCTCTATCTTTCTCTGGATATTTTCCCGTTCTCCTCTTTTTGAATGCCATGAAATTAGCCTGTTTCCTCTGTTACATAGTTTTGCAATGATGTTTTGATTTCATAACACCTTAGTGCACACTTATCCTTCTGAAATCATAAACCAATGTGAACTGTTTTTCGGGCATGTGGTTTGTATCAAGTATTTGATCCAGGAACAAAACTTTTCTAACATACATATACAATCACTGTATACAGGTGTTGTTTTTAAAGAGTCTCCTACACTTTTTTAAAATTTCAGCTGTCAAACAATATTTTGATGTTGCAGCCCAAAGTGCATATGTGACTTTGTCATGTGCCCTCACAGGAATGACAAATATCTCATCACACTCACCATGTAGTCCCATTTCTTTCAAGCTCCAAGCTTTACACCTATTTCTCTTTGTCTAAGATTGAGTCATTCCTGTCTCCTTGGAATATTTTCCCTGCATTAAATTTTCAAATATACTTGTGCCACTGTTGATCAGAGTTTTCCTACTACCAAACTTTCATCTCCTCCATATTTGTTCATTTTCTATATCGGTAACTTGCATCCTTGAAATCTGGTGGGAACCTTGTGCTTTGTTTTTCTAATAAAATATGAAAAGATGATGAGTTAAAGTTGTTACAAGTATAATAATACTGTAAATGTGGGGCTGAGAGGTAGCTCAGTGGAGTAAGTGCTTGCTTGGCAAGCTTAAGGTCCTGACTTCAGTCCCTGGTGCCACCAAAAAAAAATGTGCTTTAAGTATTTCCTGATCAATCCTAGAACTTCCCTTTTTTCATCAATTTGTGTATTCCATAGCAAACATTGGACTGAAGCACTGCAGAAATCAGCTTTATACTGGAGTTGAGTTCACAGTGAGAGATAAGATGCAGAAATCTTTCAAGTTGTATTTATAGTTACCAGGCACGTTTTGCCTTCTGGATATGAAAGCCCTACAAGGTAAATGTAGTTATTATTTTTTTTATGTCCCTACTAATAAAGAATCAAGGTACGCAGAAACTAATGCTAAAGAGCGAGTAAGTGGCCAAGCAGGCTTTGCACTGTGGCAGAAAGGATTTATTCAAGAGAGACGTTGTTGTGAAAGGTTAGCAGTAGCTTTTTCTGTGTGACAGGTGGTTTCGCTATTTAGTACAGAAAGATGCTGGGTTTAGTGATCGCCTTTAACGCATTATAACAGTTGACATGCACTTAATAATTGTTCCTGAAAGTAAATTTGCAAACAGCTAGACCTTGTGGCTAAGCCAAAGTATTTCACTCATGAGTAATTTTAATTATTATTTGTATCATGTTCTTCATTACATTACAGCCAAGGCACTCAAATCATTGTCTGCCTTTACACTATAATGAAATCTAATTAGAAATCAATTATGGAAAGATAATTGAGGAATTTTACAAATAAGTAGAGGTTAAATAACAAAATTCTGTATAATTCCTAAATTAAAGAAGACATATCAGAATTTTTAAATATATTATGATATAAGTGAAAATGAAACTTACTTTATCACATATTTTATTTTCCAGAGGTTCCAAAAAAAAAAGAGGAAACATTTATTTGACTAAATGAGGCAAATGAGGCAAAGTCTTTACTTCCAGGGTTTGCCTTTCAGGTGACCTCTGCCCTGCGAACAAAGGTTGGAGTGGCAGGTAAGGTCCCCAGTGTGAAGGTGCAGACTGCTTCAGGCACTAGGTCCCTTGGAATCTCTTCTGGAAGAGTTAGTTTCGTTCAGCTGGCTAAGAGTATCTGCAGGCCTCTGGTCTTCTTCCAGGTAATCTATCTTTTTCAAGTCTTCTAGGGTGAATCTCCATTTGGTCTCCACTGGTGTGGGTGGCAGTTTGGGACTGGAAAGTTGCTGGGCAGAACCAGGAGGAAGGGCCTGCTGGCAAGGTGCTGGCAGGGAACCAGTAGTCAGTCCTTCTGGGAATTTCTGAGCTAAGACTTTTAGACCTCCGGAAAGCATGAAGAGATTCTCGAAGCCCAGCTTGCATGTGGTGGTGGCCTCCTGGCTGGCCTGCCTCTCTCCTTGTCATACACAATGATGATCTTGCTGTGGGAGTTTTTATACTCAAGAATATCATTAGAATAAGGGTTCATTGTTCTAGAGAGAGTTGCAGTTGGGTAACTGTAAGCTCCAACAATGTGGCCCTGCTGGTAAGAGTCTGTATTACACACATCTAGCAACAGGAAGGGGCAGTCAGGATAAGGTTCGTCTTTGGTGTTGGGCTCTGCCTTCCTCACAAGCCCTTGGTCTAGATCCAGTTCTCCAACACCACTGATGACACTCAGCAGAGTGGAGTGGCTGGAATCCCCTGCTCCCGCACTGTTGATGAACTGGACACGGCGGGTGACTTTTCCATTGGTCCTGGCAGGAGTTCAGCATCGGGGTCTGAAGGAGCAAAATCCCTATCTTCTAGCCTTTGAATCTCTTCTGCTATCACTTCCAGTGTTTGATCCGCTAGGGAAGCAACTTGGAGGATCAGCTGCACAAAGTGTTAACTTTTAGTCTCTTGGAAAGCTCAACATTTTGTATCTATAATTTTTAAAATCTCTTCTAGCTTCTGAATATATTCCATCATACTGTTTCTTAACAATTTTTTGAGAAACAAATAGCAATGAGACAGTTTCAAAACCAATTACCTCTACTGTAACATCATGTAACTCAGTTGTGTCCCATCATATTACCAATGCCTAGTCTTGAATTGATGTGCTGATACTTTGGGTTCTGTGGTATCCTTTTGGTCAAATTCTCAGGATTCCTAATGTGTCTCTGGACAGACACATTTGCTCCAACAGACCACGCTCAGGGTTCTAGCTTCACGGAAAGCCTCTAACCCTAGCCTTTAACCCCCAACAAGCTTCACCTTTTTTATATTAAAGACAGAAAAATTACACAATGAAACCAATTTTTAAAACAGGTTAGTAGAACATTTACAATAGTTGATATATTTCACATTCTTATCTTTATGATAGCTAATCAGAGTACAAAATATAGGCATGATATCTCATCTAAACAATATTTACACAAAACATTCCTTTTAAGGAACTGAAAGAAGCTAGCTGTGAAACTGTCTTGTGTACATATTTTTTTTTCTTTCTTTCCTTTGTCCTTCTTTCTCTTCCTCCATCACAGGTTATCTTTTGTTTTACACAGTTTTTTTCCCAGTTCACAATATCTATCATAATTTTGGATTTTATTTATCAAGCCTTGAAATGTCAAAATTTCAGAAATATTGTAAGTTTAACTGAGATAAGTTATTATAGCTCTTAAAATCAGTTGGGGGAAAATATGTATTTTTCTCATTCCTTTAGTTTTATTGTGCATTTCACTGTATTCTCAAATTTTAGTATTGCCCTAAGATCTGTCATTCATGAGATATTGTTGTAACTTCTCAGAATGATATTAAGAAGAAAATGACATTAATTCAATTCTTAAGAAACGTAGAGCCAGCCAGATAGCTCAGCAGATTAAAGTGCCTGCACAAGCAGAGAAAAATGACTGGGATTCAATTCCTAGAGTGCCCTGCCAGCTCTGGCCCTGGGCACACTAAGATGGCAATTGAGACTGGGGTGGTGGCGCATGCCTGTAATCCTAGTGCTTGGGAGGCTAAAAAAGGAGGATCACTGTGAAACCCATCTATGTAGTGGGGCTCTGTCTGAATACATTGCACTAAATACATTAGAAGAAAGAAAGGCAGGCAGACAGTTAGGCGGCAAGAAAGAAAGAAAGAAAGAAAGAAAGAAAGAAAGAAAGAAAGAAAGAAAGAAAGAAAGAAAGAAAGAAAGAGAAAGAAAGAAAGAAAGAAATTTCTAAAAGGACCACAGAAAAAGGCATGTATGCGGCACGGAAAATGGATTAGTGCTTTGCTTCTGAACAGGCTGAGACTAGAAGAAAATGGAGTGAATATTTTGCCCCAAAGTCTAAGTCTTTTAATGCTATTTGCCAATTAAATACTGAGTTGCTGTTTAAAAATTGAAGATATTAAATTTATGTTAATTATAAAAAAGGGTAGTCACTTCTGAATTGTATGAGGTTTTCTTTTTATTTAGTGCAGAGTGTACAGGGTTTCACTACATAGATTGGACTCATTGTAATCCTCCTGTTTACAGTCTCCCAAGTGCTGGGATTAAAGGTGTGCCCCACTACACCCAGTCCAGGGGCAGGGCCAGCACAGCAGGCCCCAGGGATAGAACCCTGGCCCTCTGTCTGCCTAAGCAGGCACTTTAATCTGCTGAGCTATCTGGCCAGCCCTGTATAAAGTTTTCAATGATTCGATTCACAGTTGAAAATATATTTATTGAAGTTGGTTCTTTGTTCTTTAAAATACATATGTGTGTTTACTTCAGAACATCTAATCTATCCATTAAATTATTCATGAATTGAATGCTGAGAGCTAAAAGTGACAAATATTTTTAGGATAATACTAAACAAAATGTGACAAAAAATGGAAATCTATGTGAAATATTTAGGAATTCACAAAAGATTAGCTAGCAAAAAATGTAGCATAGATAGAAAATCAAAATATCTCTCAATCCCTGTGACACAGAAGGTCAAATGGAGACATACCATGGGAAGGTTTTGAGTATAGTTTATCAATTACTTACACAGGAGTTTTTAAGAAAAAGAACAGTAATTTGTCTTTGTTTTTACTTGGTTATTTAGCTTTAGTCATTAAGCCAGTGGCTATTAATTATGGGAATTCTGACTATGTGTTGGCAATTGATGATATAAAAACAAAAATAACACGATCCCTCTTATGAATTAGGTTATACTGAAAGGGTGACAGATATAACAGAGGTAATTTCTCTAGCATATGATAATTCCCCCCTTTGGCAAGATGAAAGCAGTGAAGTTTTGCTGACTCTAACCCTAACACTAACCCTAAATCTAACCCTAACCCTAACCCTAACCCTAACCCTAACCATGACCCTAACCCCAACCCTAACCTTAAACTTGAAAGGGAATTAGAAGTGGATGCAAGGATTTGGAGGAAAATGTACTGGAGGCATATCAAAATCTCAATCCCTTTTTCTTACTCATTGTATGAATGTAAATTAAAATGAAACCTACACCAAAAGTGTTTTTTATTTTTTTTTTATTTTTTTATTTTTTATTTTATTTTATTTCCTGAGAGCAAGAATCCAGATTCTCACAGGTCAATAGAGACAGAACATTATTCAATAGAATGAAGAAAATTATTTCCTTATTTTAGTCATACAGTATTTTATAAGAAAAACTTACCTTAGACCAGTTGTCCTTAAATATTTACAAATAGGTAGATTGAACTTATAGGAGAAAAAACTGCATCTAGTCTCCACAGGAAGGGGTAGGGAGGGGAGAGTGGGAAAGGAGGTAGAAAGAAGAATTGAAGAGAAATAGTGAAAATGGAGATTTTGAAAATGGACAGCAGACCAAGAGTTGGAAGGGGTGGAAGGAGAGAGGGACAGATTGGACAAAATAGAATTGAGAGACACTACACACACACACACACACACACACACACACACACACACACACACTGATGTTCCACAATGAGTGAAATCAGTTTATACGGCAACATGTACTTATAAGAAAAGACAAATATTTTTAAAATTTAAGGAAATAATCACAGGGCAGTTTAGCATTCATATTCTCAGGTCAAATATTTGAATTTATCTAACTTGAGATAATTGATCTGAATTTCTTAAAGGTCAGCAGTTAACACTAGTTTGTTCCAGCACTGGGAACATTTAATACAAAAATAAACATATTTAAATCACTACTTTAAATAAAATTGAAGATACGGACTTAGATATGCTACACATGGTGCTGAATTTATTTTAAAGAACTTTTTAAAAACGGTCAAACCTTAGGATTATCCAATTATATTATCTCAGTTACTGATCTGTTGATCTTTATCAAAGGCTCACATTTGTTTGCCTATTGCCATTTACACAGAAAATAAATTAGGGACTGG
>NW_004524735.1:2396119-2397194 GCF_000260255.1 Octodon degus | reverse complement strand
GTTTCTCTTGTAAATTCCAGCAAGCTGGGATTGAAGGCTGCAGATAGCAGCTTCTCTGGCTGGCACCCTGCTTGTTGTTTCATCCCTTGCTTGGGATTTAATGGCTAGCGCTGTGTAAACTTAGTTTTAGATAAATGCCTGAAGCCAATAGAGTAGTTTTTGTTCATCAAAGTAGTTATGCACGTTCTTTAGCCTACCCTTAGCCCTCGATAAATGTGTGATGTTTCTGTGGCTCACTTAGAGAGAGACTAATCTCGGTGAGACCTCAGAAGCTATATTCATCGAGTCTTCTCATCGTTTATTTTTATCACTGACTCATAACATACAACAAGTTGCACACAACCTGGGTAAGGAAAGACGACCAGGGCTGAGTTAGGAGAGGCCTGACTGTGTGGGAAAAGTACTCCCAGAGTAAATGAGACAAGTGGGAAAAAGTCAGAGTAATGGGGAACTCTGCTTCAGTAGAAAATGAGTATGTCCACCTTATTTGGATGTTACTCATAGGAGTGGGTGTAAGGCTCAAGATAGTATCTATGGTCAAAATCAGGGCAAAAACAAAACATCCAGTGGTCAGAGCCAGAGTGACAGCATGCAAAGGCCACTGCTACAGGCCAATAGCCTGCCTAAAGCTTTAGGAGGTAGTGTGGGCTCCAGAAAACCCTTTGTAGGAACTAAGACCATCAAGCTGCTGTTAGCAACTTGGCCAGCACAGCTATGGTATAAAAGCAACCAAAGACAGATCCCCAGGACTAAATAGTCTGCAGGGTTTGTTTGGAGTAACCAATGCTGTTTATACAGGGAAATCAAAGTTACAATTCTGTCCACCCAAACCATTGTTTAAACCACACCAGATTCTTATACTGTTCAATTGATCATTTTTTAATAAAAAATTGTAAAAGTAGAAAGAAATATTGGCTTAGAACATAAAAATTAATAAAAAGAAAAACATTTTATTTATTTTTTGAAAAACATTTTAAAGGCTTTCCAAATGCAAGTGTGGATGACCTCTAGGAGAGCTGCCACAAAGGTGAAAGGCCATTTCCCCAGGATATTTTAAAAGATTACTTAAAATTCT
>NW_004524735.1:2393571-2394534 GCF_000260255.1 Octodon degus | reverse complement strand
ACTAAAGAATTTCATGATGACAAAGCCAAGCCTACACAGACTACTAAGTCATGTTCTAGAGAGGGAGCAAATTGGTCACAACCCCATGAATGAGAAGGGAAAGAACCCACCAAATAGGGCAAACAGTTAAACACAGGAGAATAAGAGAGATGGGTGTACCACTGCAGTTAGAGAATCTGTATTTTGAGAAGCTACTATCTCTTAGTTCACTGAGAGTAAAAGTTTGTACTAATATTGTTTACATAATATACAATGTCTCCATCTTGTCCTGAATAACTACTGTGAAGACAATAATAAGCAATGTATCAATTATTGTAGCCATCCTACTCACTTGTCTTGAAACTGTTTCACTGCTATTGTATCTTTATTTCTCATTAAAATGAATAAAAAATAAAACATAAAATTCAAAAAAAATTGGCCTCTGCTATTTCACAAACAAATATAAAAGTTTGGAATAATTTCTGAAAGCCATAATGCTTAAACAGTCACTTCATTTTGACATTCCACTTAAATAATAAAAGGTCTAGTGGCGGCCTTCAAAGGGGTTGAAGCTACGATAACTTCTTCATATTTGGGTCAACTTATGCAATAAAGATATATCGCGCCACAGACTGTTCAGATCAGCCATTGATTTTCAGATTTATTTGGTAATATTAATTGACTCCATCTAGAGTTTGGACTAATTTATCTGGTGTTATTAACTGTGATTATCCTTCAGATAAGTTAAATTAACTTGTTGTGTTTTTTGTTTGTTTTGTTACATTTACTTCACATTAGGCCAAGTGAGAAAATGTATGGCTTGCTCTTCCAAAATATGAAATAAAGGTTTCTTACTGTATGATCAAAATTCTGCTAAAGCAAAGTGGGTGTCAATCTTGCTAACTTTACTTGTCAATATACACTATTAAATCTGCCTTACCTTCAAACCAAGAATGATCAAGCGAAATAAAGGAAGCCACTATA
>NW_004524735.1:2380718-2388269 GCF_000260255.1 Octodon degus | reverse complement strand
ATGGAAATCAGTGTGGAGAATCGTTAGAAAACTTGAACTGGAAATCCCATTTAAACCAGCTATTCCTCTACTGGGAATTTTTCCAGAGAATCTGAAAATATCATATCATAGTGATATATGTGTGCCTATGTTTATAGCAGCACAATTTATGATAGCCAAATGTTGGAAACAACCAAGATGCCCATCACCTGAGGAATGGATGAAAAAGTTGTGGTATTTTTATACAATGTAATATTACTCAGCTATAAAGAATGATAAACTCGAAGCCTTTATATTTAAGTGGATGCCACTTGAAGATATACTTATAAGTGAAATGAACCAGAAATATATATGTATCATATAGTTTCCCTAGTATAAGAACTCAAAAGAAGAAATACAAATACAAAGGTACAATACAACTAAAGGAAAGCAAGAACATGAGGACAAGGAAATGAAAAGAGATCAAAGAAAAGAGCTAGGAAACATGAGAGGGGCAAGCCATACTGTTTTATGTAGAAAATGGGTAAGGCAATGATCCTGAGAATCTTCAGAAGATTTTTGAATCTTGCAGTTAAGTGGAAAGATTCTCATGCTAACTAACTATATATTCAGACACCTGTGAACTAAGCAACTGCACTGAAGATCACAATTTGTAATAGTAAGGTCATGCTTGCAGTGCCTGCCATTGTGGTTTTCTGAATATGGGCTGCTTCTCATGACATGCTAGTTGCTGCTGTGCTGTCTCTCAGGTAGATGACTGTTCAAAAAGAAGGGGGTGTTGAATGAAGGCAGGAGACAGGAAAAGTAATGTTGCGGGACTGTCCTACTACAAGGTTGTATATAGTTAGATTTTTGGACTTATGTGTAAACATAAAAATTATGTAATTCTTTATGACTATTTTTAAAATACATTTTAATTTTTTTAAAGTTGTTTCATCATATTTTGTAGTGACTTAAAATTCAGCATATCAATACTTGATGAAAAATACCTATTTCATGTTATGACTAAGATGTTTGATATTCAGACAGATAGTGAGGTTAAGCTTAACAGCCTAGGTTGTATGGTAATAACAATAAGATTGTCTTCTGGAGGGTTAACAACCTAAGTTTTCAGACAAAAATTAAAGAAAAAGGAAGGCTACAAGGAAAGGCAGCATTTTTGCCCTAGCCTTCCAAGGTCAATTAAGACTCAAGACACATGAGAACTTGTACTGTAACGTCATGTAACTCTAATGTCCCAAATTTTCTGATCAAGGAGATTACGGGGCCAAAGAAGAAAGTGATTGATGATGTAGAGTGTGCCTAAGGAGAGTCACATGGAGAGAAAACATTCTCTCAGGCTTTCACGGGGAGCACATTGGCCAAGCAATGACCATGACTCATCCACATGGCTGACACTGACAAAGGATCTACAGTCTGAGGTACAGGATCTCAGGATAAATCCTGAGGGGATTTCAGTGACCTTATCAGACCCAAAAGCTCCAACTCTTGTTGCATAGGTCCTGCTTTACCTTGGTCTTAACCATCCAGCAGAAAAGTATAAAAACAAAGTACAAGAAGTAAATCCATGGTGTTACGTTGAGCTGTAGGGACTCAGGTCAACAATTTCTGACTCTTCCAGTCAAGCGGAAGAGCCAATACTATTACGAATTTCTTGACTCTTGTAGAATATTTTGCTGAATTGACACACCCATAATATTCAAATGACAGAACTAAACAAAAGTGAGGATATATAAATGAACATCAATTTTGTATGTGTGTATTCACAATGGTTAGGATAGATATATAGTTACTTTTCAACGAATACAGGGATTTGTTGTAATAGTGTCTGTAAATAGGATATCATGTCTGTAATCTGTACAGCAAATAAGCACCAGGAAGACATTATGCCATGTATTAATTTTTGAAACTGTCCTACCAATTTGATTTGAAACTGTCTCATTGCTATTCGTCTGTCAATAAAATTATGAAAAAAATAAAGTTTATTACAAAATATCATTAGGAGTGTCTTACTACCATGTTGTATATGGTTTTGATTTCTAAATTTCTGTGTAAAAGTATGTATCTTTAGTCTGTTAACATTCTCAGGGACTTAAATATTAGAATATCCATGTACAGTTATAAAATGAGCTAATAGAAGCTTAAAGGAAATGCTCCTTAAATGAAAAGGAGCAAATATTATGCAAATACACATGTGTGCACCTCAATTAATTGTTTAGAAAGCTCTATTTACATTAATTTTTTAAAGAAATAACTGCCAGACAGATCTTCTGCTGCAGACTATAGTTAGACAAAAGATATACTGGAGAAGTTGTTTTTGGTGTGATTTTTGCTCATCTTCTAGTCTTTGTCAGGACTAGAAAATGAGCAAAAACAAGTAACTTGATAGAAAAATAGTATCAACTTTTTTCTTGCTGTGATGGCTTTGTTATTGCTTCTGATAAGTTTTAAAGGTAATTTTAGTTATTAGATTTACATTCCAAATCCATCACTCAATAAAGGAGTTCCCTGGTGGGATACTACCATGCCCATATAAGTGAAGGAAAGTTCCTGGTTACCTGGCCCCTATCATGACCACAGACCAGCAGTTCCAGCAAGAAAAAAAAAGGGCCTATTGTATTGGGAATGGAACTCATTGCTTAAAGGTCTTGCTTTACCTTGGTCTTTACCATTCAGCAGAAAAGTATAAAAACAAAATATGGAATGTAAATCCACATTAATATACTGAGCTGTATGTAAAAGGCTCAAGTCAACAACTTCTGACATTGCCAGTTCTGCTAACCCACTACTATTATGGACTACTGAACTATATTGGATTAGTTTGTTGAATTAAAAGACCTAAGATACTTAAATGATAATGGAATACCCTTCTCTGACAAAACTAAACAAAAATGGGGGATACAAATGAATGACCATTTTGTATCTGTATATTCAAAGTGGTTGGAATAGATATACAGCTACTTTCTCTTAATTCAGTGAATAGAAAGATTTCTTCTAATAGTGATTGTGGGCAGGATATCATGTCTGCATCTTGTACAATGAATAACCACTAGGAGAACAATATGCAATGTATTAGTTATTGAAAATGTCCTACTAATAGATTTTAAAACTGTCTCATTGCTACTTGTTTCTTAATAAAACTATTTAAAAAATAAAATAAAAACGATCAGATGAGTTTGGTTATATATAATAAATAGTAACACGGGAGCAAAGGAAACAAGGGGGAACTCTTTCTTCTTCAAGTAAAAAAATTTAAAGATATAGTTGTTGATGGAGTGTTCCACCGCCAGATCTGCCACCCTGCCGGAATACCAATGTTGCTTATCTCAGTGATTGGGTGCACTGGGAAGTGTGTAGAGGAGAAGCAGCCCAGGGGTTGGTTAATACTTTCCATGGAAGTGTCATAGAGTACAGCCCTTGTGGACCAGTCTGGATGGAGGAAGGGAAGGAGTTAAGATGGAAATGAAATGGAAGTGATGAGATTTATACTAGTACTAAAAATACCAAAGATACCATAATGTGATATGAAGGAAGAATGTCCCCTATTGTCCCTCATGTTTCTGGGGAACCAATTCAACATAATTTTTGGAAGTCTGTTACCTCATTGAATCTATGTCATCATGGAAAGGTTATTTGTGGAGGAATTGATCCTACTAAAATTTACATCTAAAATTTAAAAGAAACACAACACATTTTGCACAGGCATGTGCTCACCTCCTTTACCTGTTGCTTGCAAGACCCTTCTAACGACACCATTATAGGGCACAATTGTGCTTTATATACATGTCTAAATCCTTCTATTAGCCTTAACTTTTCTAGGGATAGCATTTATATTCTCAAGGCAAGGACTGGGATTTGGCACCCTGTATGAATATAATGCCTGTGGCAAGACTCTCCTTCCAGGATGCTGCTCCAGCATTTGCTGGATGCACTAAAGAAGAGAGGAAAATGAATGCTTGAACTTGTAATAGCCATACCTTTAGGAATAATAACAGTCACAGCCACAGCTGCTACATCTGGAGTAGCGCTCACCAAGGTGTGCAAATTCACTTTGTGCAGCACTGGCACAAGGACTCAGAACAATTATGGACTTCATAAAGACACATAGATTCAAAGTTACATATTAAGGTAAATGATTTAGAACAAGCTGTTGCAGTGCTAGGAGATCAAATTGTCAATCTACAATGTCAACTTCATTTATAATGTGATTGGTGATACAAGACAACCTTGTCATACTTTTCTAATAGTGTCTATGGATAGGATATCATGTCTGTCTGCATCTTTTACAATGAATAACAACTAAGACAACAATGCAATGTATTAATTATTGAAGCTGTGCTAGTAATTGGTTTTGAAACTATCTCATTGCTATTTGTTTCTCAATAAAATTATTTTTAAAAAAATAAAATGTGGTTGAAAAACCTCTTCATTTTGTGTAATTCCAGTTTCATGGAATCAAACTCACTTTCCTATGAGAAAATGCAAAAAGGCATTTATTGTATCTTGCTAATATTACCTCTGAGATCCTGTCTCTTCAGTAACATATTGATAATACCTTTGTAAAACAATTGTCAGAATTGGCTGATACTGGTCTGTTACAAGGCATCTCTAATGGCCTTGAAAACCTTAATACTTTTCATGTTATTCCATGGTTTAGTGGGAGTGTAGTAATGACTTGTCTGTGTTGTCTCTGGGCTGTTTGTATATCATGCTTAGCCTGCCAATGAGGACGAGTCCAGCAACAAACCATGGTTCGACAGCCTGCAGTCCTCACCATGATGCTTCAAAAAAATTTCAGCTTAAAAACAAAAGTGGGGAAATATACAAATATAGATATGAGACAAAAGCCTGATGTCCCTGGGGATGAGGAGCTATAAACAGAGCCCGAGGAGAAGTGTTTCTCTTGTAAATTCCAGCAAGCTGGGATTGAAGGCTGCAGATAGCAGCTTCTCTGGCTGGCACCCTGCTTGTTCTTTCATCCCTTGCTTGGGATTTAATGGCTAGCGCTGTGTAAACTTAGTTTTAGATAAATGCCTGAAGTCAATAGAGTAGTTTTTGTTCATCAAAGTAGTTATGCACATTCTTTAGCCTGCCGTTAGCCCTCAATAAATGTGTGATGTTTCTGTGGCTCTGGGCTCACTTAGAGAGAGACTAATCTCTGAGACCTCTGAAGCTATATTAATCAGGTCTTCTCATTTCTTTTGGTACCAACTCATAACATACAAAGCAGGTCCCTGAGCCTGCCCAGGCAGGCCCTTTAGTCTGCTGAGCTATCTGGCTGGTCCCAAATTTGTTTTACTGACTTTAAGAGTCTATTTAAATCCAGACAGAAATGTATCAAAAGTTTTCAGAGTAAAGTGACTTTATCTGTCAAGTTATAGAGGTGATTAGTTTTTCATATTTTAAAAATACAGTTTTTTTTCCAAGAAATTCAGACCTGTTTTACAAAAAGAAGGGAGGAGGAAAAAAAAGCTTTGCATGCTTAATGGAATTTAAATGAGGGTCTTAATAGAAAATGACCCACTTCCTTACATTTTCATAAATCACAAATAAATTATATTAGCTTATGGTAAAAGTTTTGAGTTTAAAATTGAGTCATGACAATAGGTTAATGAATTTAGTTTCTCAGAGTAACTACTACTGCAGTAATTATTATGCTAAACACTTTTCTGATAAATAATACATGAAACTCACCTATGATATATTACCATGTTCTGAAAATTATTTTCTTTTCCTAGGCTATGCAAAAAAAAAGAAAGGCTTCATTCAATAATTGCAAAAGTCAAATCTTTTTATTTATATTTATCAATTGTGTGTGTGTGTGTGTGTGTGTGTGTGTGTGTGTGTGTGTGCAGCATGTGATGCTACTTATCAAACCACAGGCCCTGCACTTGCCTAAGCAGGTGCTTTATTCCACTGAGCTATCTCGCCTCTCCCCCTCATAAGTCACATGTTTTACATGAAACTGTCCTGATTCACTATTAGAGACAAAAGTGTGTCTTTCCCTCTTCCTTTGACATGATTGTTTTTAGTTAGAATGCTTTTCTCTTCGAGAAAAACCAAAAAAAGAAAGCCCTTTAAAATCTTGTTTTCTTTATATAGCATTAACTACCTAGACATACCTATGGATTTCTAGCTTAGCTTTTAGATATTTTGTGTGAGCTTCCTCATATTAGCTGACAGCTTTGAGAATGTCTTTACAACATGCAAGAAAGGGTTAGGTAGGGAAATAAAGGTGATGAGAATTACAGCCATGACCATAGGTACGAGCAGAGAATCCCATAGGGAGGAGAAGCACACATGTCACACCAGGGGTATCTCTGTCTACCTGATTCAGGAAATGTGGCTCATCCCCGGAGTAAAAATGAAGATTGTAAGCATTTTGAATTGATTCAGGACACTGTGACAGTCAGATAGAGCAAATAAAGCACTCACCAAAAGTGACTTCCAGAAGTGCTCAGAAAGTGAGCAAAAACTGTGTGATGGGTATTTTTAAACTGGATGTGGAGTGGAAGGGGCTCCGCAACAATGTTTTTATTGTAATAAATATTTCACATTTGCACATTCAGCATTCTTCAATTACAAATATTATTATTATCATATGAGATAAATATCATTTTATGGAGGAGGAAACTGAGATTTAAATAATTAATCCAACACAACATTTCTATCAAGTACATCAAAAGCCATATCATTTGATTCTAAATGTTTCAGTTTTCCTACAACAAAATTTTCTCAGGGTGATGAAACAATATCTGTTTCCACAGTTTAGGTACACTGAATGGCTCTGATAAAGAATGTAATGCATGAAAGTAAAAGAGAGTATTATATAGCATTATTAACACAATGGAAATAAGATATGAAATGATCAGGAGACATTCACCAGGGAGGGAAGTGGGATATCTCTGTCCGTGGTGCTGATTCCAGGGGTAATCCTCCTCCTCTTCCAATTTCAGAATGTGTGACTGATTTGGTTTCCCTTTATGCTGCATTGAGCATTCTTCCTGCTGCCGTTCACATTAAAGGCTCCCTGAAGTTTTTCTGACTGGTCTCAGTGCTATCTGCTCTTCAAAGGAGCTTTTGTCATAGGAGAAAACAATGTGTGCTTTTCTCACAAAAGGACCTCGGGGCAACTGCTACCCTGGAGATGAACGCATAACCTGTACCTCCAACACATTCTACTTCTCCCCTTTACAGTACTATCAGGGGAAGTATATTTTAAAACACTGTCGACTATAGACCGATATTCTGGAGTTTCACGAAAACTAAGGAAATGACAATAAAAAAAAAAATTGAAATCTACCTGTGATTTTATAGTTCTTTACAAGTAGGGATATCATTGCTTCCATGCCATAGCATTATGCAACATTAAAAGACATTAATAAAAAAACAAAAGGAAACTATTGGATAAATGTAGTTTCACAAATATTACAGGAAATTTTCAAGGTATCAAAGAAAAATGAAAATAAGTCTCAATATTTTTTTTCAAAGTTTTATTGACAAACAGATAGCAATGAGACAGTTTCAAATCATATCGGAAGGACAGTTTCAACAAATAATACACTGCATATA
>NW_004524735.1:2371852-2373818 GCF_000260255.1 Octodon degus | reverse complement strand
TATTTTAAGTAGAGAGAATTTAACACGAATCAGTTGAACAAAATTACAAATAAATTAAATTTATATCACTTGTGAATATTTTGTCAGAGATCTGCTCTTTAATATATTAATGACACAAAAAATCCAGTTTCAAAGCATAAATTTGAAGTTAAACTGAAGTTGGATTATTTATGTGGAACAATAAAAGCTATAAAAATCAGTAGTTTTCTCAAATGTCACCAACAGAGACTGGGGAATACTAACTTTGAATTTCTAACATCGATTCTGATCATAAAAGAAAACAACAACTTTGATCTGCTGCAATTTACTCTTGCCAAAATGTATACTCGGGGAACAAGTATGAATGTATTATATGCTATGATCTGGGAGAATTCAAGTTTAGAAAACGTTACATGAAATGCTACACATGCTAAATAGAATATGTTATCTTTATTTGATACATTAAAATCATTTACAAATTAAATAGGTTAATTGTATCTCCAATTCTCTGGTTTTACGGGATCATTATAAGTTTACTGTTTTCTGTTGCAATCTAGCTAATAAACGAAGGCATCCTTGAAAAAATATGAACTAAAAATGGGAGGACTAAACCCAGGGCTTCCATCCTGGTAGTTAAGTATTCTACCGCTGCGCCAAATCCCCAGCCTCTACCTATAGACGATTAGTCAATACACAGCTAGTGATAAATGAATATCTATCACTAATATTGGTGTCCTCTTGAAGTGCTCATGCCATGTTTAGTTGAATTGTTTCTTCTGATGGTGTTTATGGTTTCTCTGAGCTAGCCCATTGAATTCATGAATCAAAGAAAGTGTCATGAATGTATCTATGGACAGGTAACAAGTGTTCACAGGTGAGTTTTCATTCATGGTTTTTGCAAACTTGTTGGCAGTGACCTACCTACCTCTCTATTCTCTGTTGGCTTTTAAACATTTACATCATTCTAATCTGTTTTGTACCTTGGGTTTTGTCTTTTGAATATGCAGTTTATTGTCTTCAACTAAGATTTTGTTCTGTGAATCTCTTCCTTTTCTATTTATGATCTAGGTATTATATAAGAGCTATTCTAATATGAGTGAAAGCTATAAATGTAATTAGGCTTTCATGTTCATTCTTTGTAAGACAAAACCAAGTTTCTTAAAAACAGGAACATATAATCACCACCTGTCTGTGTATTCATCTTTTTCCCTTAAGATTGCATAATTTGTGTGAAATACGTGAGGATTTTAATATTTTTGCATGTATCTGAGCCCAAATTTTTATGCAGAGGGACAGGTATTGATGGAATAAGGGTCTCACTGCCTTTAATTAGTACTATATGTCCAACTATGTAAACAACAACAATGAAATGAATCAACTTTTGACTTCAAATAGAAAAACATAACTGAAATATTATAAAGATGACAAAAGATTTTCCACTGTTCATCTTGCTGCAGAAATTTAAATAAATTTAACAACCATTTAAACACACACACACACACACACACACACACACACACCAAAACACAAAACTCACAATACTAAAGCAACGGATGAATCATTCTAGCAAAGTAGTGTGAAAGCTATGCCACACATGCCACAGTGGGTAAGCAGAGAGCTCTCTGCCAGCATGTGAGCCAACTTGGCCCGGCAGTCAAACTTTGGATACATTGCAGTGTTGTCATTCTGTGCTAAATAAATGGGTTTTGTGCTACAGTGTGGACACTCAGCCTCTAAAAGTTTTGCCATCACTGTCAACTATTCATGTGGCTACACCCCAGTGCACATTCTAGGCAGCACAGGGCCCAGGAAGATTCCTTCTAATGGGGGAAGGGGAGATCTGAGCACCAGACCTTTCCTACACTGACACTGTTCCTGTCCCAGTTCTGTGTCCTTTCCAGCCCCAGACTTACGGTTGGCACAGTCTGAGTGAACCTGCAGGAATATTTGAGAGCCCTGCTGGATGAAGCAAATATTATTTCTCCTA
>NW_004524735.1:2363659-2371752 GCF_000260255.1 Octodon degus | reverse complement strand
AGAGAGAGAGAGAGAGAGAGCACAGCCCTCCAAGCCCAGCACAAAACCATGTATCCAAGAGTTGTCTGACAGGTATCTGTGCCACCCCCAGCAATTTGAGTCTCACTTTACTCTGCACTACCTGCTCTTTGCTCTGTGTCCTTAGGCTTCCATGACTTATGCTAAGCTAGATCATAACAGGGGCTTATCCATAAGGATAGGCACAGTCTCAGTAGTCCACACAGGGCCTGATGTAGTTGAAGAAAACAGGCTGAAACTCCAGTCTGCCCTGGCAGGACACCCATTTCTTCCTGGTGCCTGAATAGGTCTACAGACTGTGTTTGTGACACTTGCTGTGATGCCTGACGTTGTTGATGGATACCAGAGATAGTTCATTTTCCTTTAAGCCTGATGCTAACCTGGCCATCACATCTGGCAGCTGCAGGAACCTCCACAGGCTCATGTATTGTGTGGGGGATGCTCTGGGTGCCCTCTTAGGCTGGCAAGATGAAGCCCAAAATTGGGTCTGTCCCACTGGAGAACAGTTCTCCATTTGGTTCTTGGCAAGGTCCATAGGCTTTGATGAGTTCTGATCTCAAGGTAGCTGCATTGTTTCTGCCCTGTGCTGGGTCTCCTCACCCCCAGTCCAACACTGAGCTCCAAGGTAAAGTCTTATGGCATCGTCCACACCGATTCTCAGAAACATTAGCCAAACTTCATATGCAAATGATGAGAGTTCTTTGCCCAGAGTGCCCAGTGGAATGGGCAAACTACATTTAATGTGCTTTCTGTTGCTTTTAGTTTATACTTTGTTTGCTTCCTAATGGGTTTTACTGTATCTCTCTGAGTATACATTATTATTGCTGAGAGTTTATTATGCAAGAGGAGAAAAAAATGATCAAATGATTTGTGGGGTTATTTAGTTCCATTTAGTAATGCAGAGAAATTTAATGGCTTAAAAAGTTTCGCACAATTCTTTGTGAGGGTGTTAATTTTCATTTAAGTAATGATATTCAGTGTTTCACTTTGAGTGCCTGTACAGTTTCTAAGCACTCATTAAATAATCTCCAGTACTCAAAACAGTTACGATTTATTCTTTGTGATTAGATGAGGCCAGAAATAATAGAAATGGCAAATTTCAGTATCCAATGAGTTGATTCATTTCTTTGCTTCGTTTTAACTTAGTCTCAGTGAGAAACTGCTGTGCAATTCAGATTTATCCGTATCTGCCTCATCCTGTGAAATCCATAGATGTTGCCTATTCAGTGAGCTGCTTTCAAGTGAAAGCATGTTATAGTAGAGTTCTTAGAGGCATTTGAATTTCTATATCCACTTTCTATTTATAGAACTTCTTTTATTGAAAAGGCTAGTTATCTTTATAATTTAATGATGTGTGAGGGATGAAACGGTAAGCTGAATATTTCGAAGACTTCAAAGTTAATGCAACATTTAAAAAATGTTAAACTTCTTCTCAAGAAAATTGAAGTGATCAACAGTCATCTTCCTAAAAATCAAATGCACTTCATTGTGATTGATATATGACCTTAGGAATTCAGAATGGGTGGGTATAAGTGTAGTTCTATGTTAGTGATTAAATTTGTTTCAACGTGGGGTTCAACAGGGTTACAGATATTATCTAAGATAATCTATCTACCAAGTGTTGGGACCAAGATTTGAACTCATAATTTCTTTCAAGAGCTATGGCATTGGCAGCAGGACATAGATTGATTCTCTAGAAAAAACAACTAAACATATTTAGGTGAACCAACGTTGCACTGAACTGCATTTGCACACATTTTCCACTGTATCCTTGAATGCTGATACAGATATGCCTCTGGGGACTAGTCTTTTGCATTCTATTGAGCTGTAGTTCTGAAGAGCAAATCCTTTAAATACTATCTTCAAAATTAACACTGGAGAGAGATGAATGTCTGCCCTTAACTGATAACTTTACTGACTTCCCATTTTGTCCTCATTACTAAGAAGCTTCCTGCTTAAAAATCTTCACTCTGGCTTGCCTACGTGCTTAGAATAAGATTCTGTCTCCTCTGTTATGACTTACAATGCAGAGTGCTTTCTGTTTTCTGCTTCTCTCTACCACTTCATCCTCTGTACTAAATGTACTCACTTTACTTTTCTTCCTTGGATACGCCAAGCCCATTCAAACTGTGTGTAGCGACTTCAGCCTGGATCTTTGCCCCGAGTGTCCAGATGTGTGTCTTCTCAGTTACATTGTCACCTCTTCAGAAAGACTTTTCTTGCCAGTAAGTATGAAGAGATCCACTTCTGCACCACAAGACCCTTTTATTGTCTCTCATGAAGCACATGGTGCTGTGAAATAATTAGGGTTATTATTTTGAAATTCTATTGATTTTCTTTCTAATCAAATAGAATTTGTGTCTGGGGATGGTAGTGAATTTTTACTGTCTTTTATTTTCTACTCTGTCTCTGTTGACTCAGAACAGTTCCTGGTACAAAGTGACATTCAATAAGTCTTGCTTGAATACATTCAAAAACTAAAAGTGAGAAGAGGCTTTGAAGACTGAATAATGTGGTGTTTGTAGTCTAAGACTGGGAAACCAGATTTGTGAAGTTGAAGCTTGGTTGTGTCATTAACTATGTGTGATGTAAAGCACATTTCCTAAACTGGTTGTTTGTTTCCTCACTTGTATGAGATAATAATAAAACCTGCCTCAGAGGACTGTTATTCCTATTTGGAAAAATAACTGAGAATCTTTACAATACAGTAAAAACAGTGAGTACGCAGTGCTACTTTTCAGGCTGTAGTAAAAATCATGAGTTTGGACAGCTTGGAGATAATTGTGCTTCCCTGTGGCCATGTCAGGAAAGAAGCAAGTTATTAACCTTCATGTTAATACACTTCGCTGATGACATTCATTTGATCATTGCCACCCACATCAGTTTTGGGTGGTTTTATCTAGTTTTGTTTTAGCTTCACATTTGATGAAAACTGAGAGCAACAGTTTTCTCAGAATCCATGTATGCATCTTTACCTGCTGAAAAATATTGAAATCTTTTATGTATATGTGATTTTTCTAGAGGATTGAAAGAATGCAGAAACTTTCCAGAATCATAAACATGCTTGTCTGAATTATGTGTCGTCACCTTGAAAGACCCTGACAACGAGCATGGGCAAAGAGGGTCACAACTTTGGCAAGAACAAGCTCATTTGAAGTCAGATGCAACTTCTTCCCAATTCTTCCTCTGTGATTTTATTCTATTTATGTCTCAAAAGCAAGCCCAGACATGGCTCTTGGAAAAATGTCAAATTAAACAACCAAGCCTGTCATTCATTGCCTTTCACATTTCGCTCTTTTCAATCTCACACTGAATATGCTCTCCCATAGAGGTCATTTTCAGTCTTATAAGCTTACAAATAGTCTTCTAAGACTGTGTTTTTCTTTTCTTTTCAGGTATCCTTTGCAAGTGTCCCTCCTTCTAGTAAAATGCTTCATTTTACTTGTATAAGCATAAAAAACTAAAATTAATTAGGTTCAACCAATCGCATAATTCTCTTAAAAATGTTAGTAGTTGTAGTACTTAGATATTTTTGTTTCTTTAATTCTCTGTACTCCTCGATGAATATTTTTACATTGAATTAATTTATATACTGAAGATAGTAGTTAGATGAGGAGAATGGCAAAAATAAAATACAGACCAGTGTTTGTGGTAAAGAGTTTCAGAAAACACTCACAAGCCAAGTCCTTTCTTCTTTGTATACCTCTCTAGATGTGGAGTCCACTTGCTTTTTTCTCTAAAATTGGGGCTGAATTTGTGACTTGCTTTGACCAAATTAATGCCCGTCAACCGCCCCCCTCCAAACACACATGCAAACTGTCACTTTCACAGCTAGTCACAATGTAAGCAAATGCAGTTCTGGTATGAACATAGTGCACATCAGCCAAGCTAGCAGTGAAGGAGGGCAACCAGGTGAGCACATCCTGAGAAGCCCTCTTAGAAGCTACAAACTCTCCACCATCCACTGACAATGTTGAGTACCTTGAGCCAATGACCTAGAAAAATCTAACCTGCTATTAAAACCCGACAAGTCTACAGCACCCTAGTGAACAGGAACCTATCTGTTTTCAATCTCCACATTTAAAGATGGCATGAGTCTACATCAAGAAAAATTGTAGTCCTTTCTTTAAGTGTTTACTATATGATTTTTGAAAAAGATTTTGCCTAAGTACTTTGAAAGTAACAAGCAAATAGTTAAGATTAACTGTGAATTAGCTAATTAGTTAATTAATTTCTTGGTCAGTTGATAGATTTTGTGCTACATGGAATTGAAAACAAGAGTGTTCTACTGCTAAGTAGTCCCCAGCCTTATTCATTCATCCACCTGTCCATCCTTCCATCCATCCATCCATTCATACATTCAGTCACTTACTTATACTTTGAGCTAAGGGCTTGCTTAATTACCCAGGCTGGCCTGAAACTTACTATCATCTTCCTTGGCTTCTCTTAGTACTGCTACCTCAAGATTCACCATCATATCTGACAAAGCTATGAAGGCTATAAAATATTATTTAAGTATTACTGATCAACTTTTGACTCCATTAATCAGCAGGGTGAAACTCCTGTTAATAATACTCTTGAAGCATTCTCAACTTGTCAATTACCCTGGTCTAACTCAGATCTATTTTGAGGGTTAAAGAAACATTATAATGACTTTATTAGTACTGTGCTTAAATTATAAAATAAAAACAAAATAAACACTTCTATATGTTGGAAATTATGGTTAATTTTACTATTTCCAGGGAATACACTAATCTTAAAGGTTTTTAATGAGTAGAAAGTTTTTAGAAAATCATCATCCCAGATGAGGATTGAGGCTAAGCCATTATTTTATATTGTTGTTAATGAAACTTAGTTAAACTAATATAGCAAGACAAAGACTGTACTTATTTACAGTGTAATGTGATATTTTAACATATTGTATAGGGCTTTGCTTTGATTTTTGTTTCTTTCTTTTCCTTTCTTTTTCTTTTCTTTTCTTTTTTTGGGGAGGCTATAGGATCTCACTATGCAGCATGGACTCATAGTGATCCTCTTATCGCAGTCTATCCAGTGCTGTGATTACAGGTATGTGCCACCAGGCATACTTCCAGGGCCAGCGTGGCATGTGGTACCAGCAGTCAAACTTGGGACCTTGCACTTGCCAATCAGCCACTTAGCCCACCAATCTATCTGCTCAGCCTTGTATAGGGTTTAAACCTTGTTAAGCATATCTCTTTAATATACCATTTCTGTATACCATGAAAGTTTCAATTTTTTCTTCCAGTTTGTTGAAGTACATCTCTCTATCTATAGTCACCCTTCTTACTCCTTCCTAAATTATAAATGTATTCCACATGAATTTGAAGTCAGACAGTATTTTTTTAAACAGGAAATCAAACTCAGGACCTTTCAGTCGTCAGACAGTTATTCTGCCACTGTCACTGAGCTATGGCCTTGGCTCTACTGTCACACAATTCTTGCTTGTCTGTGTCTGCCTTATTTTATGTCACATAATGATCTTTATCCATGATGTTATGAGTCACACAAGTTCAATTTCTGAAAAATGTTGCATTTTATGTCAACGCTATGTTTTCTTTATCCATTCATGAGTAGGTTGCTTGCATTTCTTGTTTATTGTGAATAGTGCTAAAGTAGTCATGAACATGCAGCTTTCTCTTAAACATAATTCATTACTTCTGATATATTTGGTGGGATCTTGAAAGAATTTACATAAAGATCACACCTCTTGCAGTGAAAATTTGTCTTCCTATTCCATTCTTGATACCTTTTATTTCTTTCTTCTTGTTTGATTCCACTTTGACAAGGATTTCTAATAGTGTATTGATTAAAAGCAGGCATTCTAGTCTTGTTCAAATATTTTTCCACATTCACTGTAATGTTACCTAAAGCTTTAGTATGTGAGCCTTTACTTGATGGATGTATATGACAAGTCTTAACACTTCTTTATTTCCTTTCCCTGTCCATTCCTTCCCTGTTCCCTCCATCCCCTTTCCTCAGTTTTATTATGAAGAGCTGTTGAATTTTCGCAAATGTTAATGCACATATTGACCATATAGTTTTGGCACCCCATCCTCTTGATGTGCAGTGTCACATTTATGATTTGTGTTAAACCATCCTTGCATGTCTGGAGTGAATAATGCTTAATCATGATAAATAATCATTTTAAAGCACTGTTGGAATTAGCTTGAAAGGTCTGTGTTCTGTGTTTGTCTTGTTGTTCCAGAGTAATGCTAACTGAATATAATAAATTTGGAGGAATTTTTTCCTCTTCACACTTTTCTTTTACAGGAATTTAAGAACGATGGTTGGGGAGATACCTCAGTGGTCTAAAAGCCTGAGTGGCATGCACAAAGACCTGGGTTCAACTCCTGATGCTGGTCCAAAACATGACATGGTGGTGCATGCTTGTAAACTCAGAACTGGGGAGGCTGAAACAGGAAGGTTTCTGTGAGTTCAAGCTACATAGCAAAACACTTCCAAATAAATAAATAAATAAATAAATAAATAAATGATTAAAATAATAATTTAAGAATTGCTATATATATTTCATAGATAAATAGATAGAAAGGCAGACAGACAGAAAGACAGACAGATAGATATTAATGGTTAAAATATCAGGTCCTGAGTTTTTCTTTGATGGGAAACTTGTATTATTGATTTATGTATTATTGATCCATCCATGTTGTCTTTCTTTCTTTTTTTTGTTATTGTCCCAAGCTTGGCCTATGTGCTATCTCTGAGCTCTGTCCTGTGTATGGCAGCTTTGCTTTCTGCCTGATGTCAGTCTCACCACGGTGGCAAGCACCAAGCTCCAATACAAGGCCAGTGTCAGCTATCCCAGTTTGCTTCACAAGCAAGTCAATATCTCCCCCTATACCTTTTGAGGATGGGGAGGACTGGTGGGGTGAGAACAATGCCTGGCTAATGCAATCCCAGTGTGGCAATCAGTGGGTGGGGCTGGGGAGATGGCTCAGTGGAATAAGCACATCCCTGGCAAGCACAAGGACCTGGGTTCCAACCCTGGTTCCACCAAAAAAAAAATCAGTGGGGTGTAAGTCTGTGAAAGTGACACGATTCAACAAGGTAGGCCTTGGAATCAGATTCAAGCTACAACCTGACCCAGCTCCTTTATTTTGCTCAGCAGGTAAGCTTTGCTCCAGGCTGTTGGAAATTAGCAGAGAGTCAATCCAAGCAACGCTTTTGTCCTCCCTTCCTGGGTGCATCGTTTCTATTTCTTATCCTAAAATCGGGCACTGCCTTTTCACCTGGATTGGTGCTTCTCGGTGAGCATGCCTGTTTGAACTTGTGCGCCTATGTGAAGGTAACTGCTGAGGCATCTTACTCGCCCGTCATCTTTCTTCCTCTTCTAATCTTTCTCTTTTATCTTAGTTCTTCAAAGTGATTTTGATTTTACAATTTATTTCTCTTTTTATAACTTCTTTCATAAGAAATCTCATATTAAGCTATAGCACATATGCTGAAACTCAAGATCTATTAAATTACTCTAGTGATCTTTCATCTAAATATTTTTAAATACTATTATTTAATTTTAAAGTATAATAGAGTGATTTAAAATGTATTTAGTGTAAAGTGGTTGACTCACTTAAGAAATGTATTGGGGTTACTATAGGCCATGTTGCATGCTGCAGACTGACAGATGATGAGAAACGTAATACTGTAAATGCTGACAGGATTGATGTGTGAATAAAAATCATGCCATTGCACAGACAATGGCTGCTGATCATTACACATATTAGTGTAGAACCTACTATGCTGCAAAGGATTAATAGCTAAGGTGTGGGTTTTTCAAATAATACACATTTAGAAAGAGTTGAACACCTAGAAAATGATCTCTAGAAGTTTGATATTGTCCACCTATTATGCATATCTTTGCTCATTGGAGTTCTGAACCCTTAATAATAGTTTATCCTTTGACTAACAGTGATGTACTTTCAGGCCCTTGAGATGTGAAGCATCATCTTGAGCACTGGAAAAATTTGGGGCTTAATAAACTAAGGTCAGCCATACAGACTCAAAATATTCCACCAAAAGACTGAGAATAAATAACTAGA
>NW_004524735.1:2352106-2362704 GCF_000260255.1 Octodon degus | reverse complement strand
TATGGGTCGGATCCGTGCGTGAGACCCTGTAGACCCTGTACTAAATACATAAGAAGAGAAACTCTCAGCCAGTCTTATAAATAAAAGGAAAGATTAGAAATGAAGTCAAAATTATGAATCATACTTCTGATATCCAAAATATCATTAGTAACTTCTGTTACATTTATGTCAACCAACAATAAAAACTCTCACATTTTACATAAGTAATATTCATTTAAACTCATTTATTTAATGAGATATTCATAATACTGTTATGCTAATTTCAATTTCAGACATGTAAGGAAATAAAGTGTACTTTTTAAGGAAGAAATTCATAGTTCATAAATAGTAAGAAACATAAAAGTTTGAGTTTATAATTGACTTTCATTATTAATTCATCAAAATAATTTCTTTTTCAAACAATATGCAAATATGATCTAAGAATTAAGATATGTTTATATACTAAATGTAAATTAAAGATTGTGGTTTAATTGATAATGTAAAATAGCAAGATATTAAATTCAGTTTTCTCATTAAAATAGTATTGCTAATCATGCCTTAAGATTTCCTTCTGATGTTTTCATTTCCCTTTTTTCTTCTGTCTTTTTGTATGTATATTTTATTTTTAAATATATTTCATATGCTTTTAAATCTGATAGTAAATTAAGGCTGTGAAATTATGTTTAGTAGGATATTTTTATCATTTAAAAGAAATATTCAACTGCTTTCATTTTGACATTTCATAAAGTCTTTCCTTTAGATTAAATTAATTTGTGGATTGAGCATAAATTTTCTAAATTACAACTGGATCCTAATATATAATTGTTTCAGTGAGTGTTTATATCACCCTAGGGACTGTTTACCTAGCATCTACTTTAGTGAAGAGAATTGTGACATTTGCAAAAATCACTATTTTCTTAAACAAGTTTCAGGTCATAAGAAGACAAAAGGCAACAAAAAAGAAAAAGATGCTCTGATACGGCAATTGAGACGGCATGGTGGCGCGTGCCTGTAATCTCAGCTCTTGGGAGACTGTAGGTGGATCACTTCGAGTCCAATCTAGTAGTGAGGCCCTGAAAACCCTGTAGACCCCTCTGTAAAATACAAAATAAGTTATGTGATAAGAAATGGGCAATTATTTTTGTAAGAAAAAAAAATTTAAGCAGAATCAGGTCAATTTATCTGCATAAATGAGTCAATGTTTTATATAACTGATTGATTATCCGCATGCTATAATTTTGATTGTTTTCCCCAGGGTTTACTATGGCGAAATTCAATATGACTGTGGTATTAAAATATGGTGCCTTTCAAAGTGATTAGAATTAGACAAATCTTCAGGATAGTGGTTCCATGATTGAATACTGACAGATATATAAAGAGACCAGTGGAGACAGACAGACAGACAGACAGACAGACACACTAACACACACACACACACACACACACACAGATATGCAGGCACGCACACACTCACTCACTTACTCACTCACATGTAGGTGCTTTCTCTATCTTACCAATAATGCTCTTTACTGACTTCAAGTTCTAAGAATGAAAGGACCATCATAAACTGTGGGCCCTCAAACTTGGTCAGGAATTGTGCACCAATTTAGTGTCTTTTTCTTATTAAATTATTCAGCTTCATGTATTGCCCTATCATAATCCAAAATGACGTACAACTCCACATTGGATAATAATCCCTCAAATCAATAGGAAGCTTATCCAAGATGGCAAAATCTATAAGAAACTTGTGAAAAGGACACAATCAGTGGGCAAACTCAGAAGATCACTTTGATCATGCTCTTCCCAATCTTGTCTTCTTTCAGCTCTAGAAAACTGCTTTAGTAGAACTGGGTCATCCATCCAGAGTTGTGATTCTGTGACAACCAGTTCTTAACTGACTGCTACATCTTGGGTAGGTCTACTTTTTCTAAACTTTTATTTTGGTTTATACCCTATGCTTTAATATTTTCTTAATTTTTCCACTTTGGAAATCAGAATGTCATAGGTTACATGACTTGTAAGCTCTTTTCTGTCCTATATTCAAACATAATATCTCCTAGGTCATTATTTATCATTTTTCACTTAACACCATTTGTGCGCAAGGTTTTTTTTTTTTTTAAATGTATTTAGTGCAGAATCTACAGGATCTGACTACACAGACTGAATTTACAGTGGTCCTCCTGTTTTCAGCCTTCCCAGTGCTGGGATTATTGGCGCCTACCACCACACCCAATCTCTTCATTTTTATTTTTATCTTCATTTTATTTTTATTTTTAAACACTATTTGTGAAATTGAAAAGTACATATTTTTTCTTTTAATGCTCTTTGTGTGCCTGTGCTTTAGTGTGAAAAACAAATAAAACAACTTTTCTTAGCAGTTTTGAGTTTTAATAACTGCATCATCTTTAATAACATTTTATTCTCTTCTCATTTTCTGTCCTAATTCTCCATCTGTGAGGGAGTTAGTTGCCCTGGGAACTAATGACCTGCACAGATTCAGGAGGATGAGGTTGGTTGCTAAGCAACCCCACCTGTACCAAATGGGTTCCTGAGTCTTTTGTCTACGAGGATTTTGCCTGTGGAAAATGCCAGCAAAAAGACACTTCTAATTCTTCTGTGTTTGAGGCTCAAGAGCAAAGAGATTTGGAGTAAATATGTGAGTACCAAAAAGGAATGCCAGAAAAAGTGGGTTTTATTAAAGTTTTAGGTGATTGAATAAAAAAAAAAAATCCCTCTAGTACTGTGATGAAGGTTTCAAATCTCTTTATAACATACGAGACTTTTACTAATTTAAAGAATAAAAGCTTTTCAATGACCCTGCATCTTAATTCCAGGCATGACTAGCTAAGCATCTTCTGGGAATGTCTCAAGGATTTACAGAGATGTCTTCTTTGGCTGTGGACTCACTTCGGTCTTGGAGACTGGGACGGTGACGGTGGTCTGTAGGCTTCACTGGCGTTGGCATCTGCCCAGGAGAGCAATAGAGCTACTTCAGAGTGTGAATGGTGGTTTGCGCAGAGGTGTGACGTGGGCTTTTCCATGTGTTCTCTGGCCCCTGTCCTTGACCACCATGACTAAAACAGTTGCGCTTCACTGCACCCTTCCACATGATGTTTCTGTGTTAAAGACAGCCAATCATGGGACTGAACTAAATCAGTCTTCTCTTCTCTCATGCTATGGAAGTTGGGTATCGTGTCTTAGTGATAAAAGCTGACCGATCTCTTCATATGCCCACTAGTCTGTCCTGTACAGGTTTATCTAATCATCTCTCGAAGGCAGCCCTTCTGGTACCCTCATCAGGTTAAGTTTGTTCCCAGTTCTTTACAGCAAAGACTACCTTGCTACACATTAGTGCTCTTCCAAGTTCTTCTGCTCCTTGGCAGAATTAATTCCCTTGCTGCTGGACCTTGGTATAACAGAAAAAAAAGATTTCAATGCAGAAGAGCCTAATATCTTCCTTCAAAGGATGAGATTATGTCAATACATATAATCTCCATTTCCATTAACTAAAACAATAATCTGGGGCCTTTATTGTATTTGAAATCTTCCTCTTTGGTACATGACATAGCACAAATGCAAACATGATACTTAAGTATATCGATAAACCTCCCTTATGTTAAGAAAATATATAACAAAGGATGGGTCATTTCATTTGAATTAAATTTCTGCTTTCTAAAAATGTATGAATGTACTTTAAATATCAGATTTGTGTTCTCCTAAGATCTTAATATGTGTTGAAACAATAAGACAAAGTTGTTTATTTCTAATTTCTTCCGGTTTCCCTCATGATTTTCAGTCATAATTTAACAATTATTTAACTGTGATTTAAAAATATTTTTATTAAAACAAATCTTTTGCTATATTCTTTATTTTTAGAGAAATGATTGTATAATAGTTTTGAAGGAGGTTATCAGAGACTCTAGTATTAGTTACTTTAATTTTAAGAATACACATTTATATGTCTAGTTGGTCAATATTTCTGATCCTATACTAGGAAGATGGATGCTGAAAATTTGTGACAAGTTTTGATGTAGGTAGTACAGTTTGTGCCTGATTATCAGCTGAATCTCTACTTTAACTTTGTCAATTAGATCAGTATTTTCTCTTGGGGACACAAGGGCAATTTTTTTTTTTTAACCATTGAGACTTTCCACCTCTTCTGATGCCAACTCAACATACAACAAAGAAGTTGGCTTAGAAACATGATACAGTTTACTAAATAATGTATTGCTCAAGGGTCTTGAGGATGTTGGCGCAATTCTGTTTGCTAATCCAAGTTTGCTATACCCTGAGGAATAATTAATAAGTAAACATAACAGATATAGTAGAAAAGTGAAAAATACTACTAATCATCTAATCATTCAATCTTTTTTTTTTTTTGAACCAGGGATTTGATCTCAGGCTCTTGCCAGGCAAGCACTTATTCTACCGAGCCATCTCCCCAGCCCCTTACTCAATCTTTAATAGTGTTATTAATTATAAACCTTAAAATATGAATACAATCTGGAATTTCCTAAAAAAATAAATAAAAATCATGCTGTTCTCAAAGGTCAGCTTTTTAAAAATGCAATGCAAGACATATTTACCATTTTAACAATCTTTAGGATTCATATTTAGAAGAAGGGAAAGAAGTAAAATCATATTTGGACACAAGATGTTAATATAGTTGCACAGCTCATTCCTCTTAGTTCACTGAGGGGAAGGGTCTGTGTACTAACATTGTTTGGATAAGATATGCCTATATCTTGTACTCTGAGTAACTACTATTAAGACAATCCACGATGTATTCATTATTGTAACATTCTTACTAACTGTTTTAAGACCCTGCTCTATTATTTTAATAAAAAATACTAGAAAATGTAAATTAATTTAATAAAGTACCTTGGTCATTTTTCAAGAAATGGATTGCATTTTAAAAAGAAACTAAAGATTGCCACCAAACAGCATCTGCTGGATTCCAGATATTTCTTGGTCAGCGTTTGGAAAAAGGTCACTACTTAGGCTGCTGCTTGGCAAGTAAAAGAGTTCCCTGTAGGGGAGCTTCCTGTATGGGCTGCATACCATCTCAGTGTCCCAGAAGCTTTCCTTCCATCTTTGTACCCCTCATCTTGACATCTGACTGTGCGTGGATGTCTGAGAATCTTGGTGTGATTTTATGACACTGCCTTTGACATTTGTACTGACCCACTCCTCTTTCTCGACTATGATATTTTAGTTTTAATTAGCAAGCTCTGGAGGTGGGGTCCTCTTTCCTCTGTGCCACATTCATGACATTTAAACTGCTGTCTATCCCTCTCCTTAAGCTGTTCCTATGGTCTCCAGTGACAGTAGGAGCTCATAGAAGCTGCAGGAAGGTCCCTGTTTTGCTTCATCTCAAGGTGGCTTCCCATGATTTTGCCAGCCTATATTTAAACCAGATCATCTTAAGAGTTCATGTAAGTCAAACCCCACTAAGTGAAGATACTTGCAAACATTTTTAAAGAATCCCATCAGTGTATACATGAAAAAGTTTCATTTATACAGAGACAAGAAAATTGTATAATTGCATATATTTTTCATATATTTCCAATGTTCTTCACACAAAGGTAACATGACCAGTAGACCATATAGTAGAGTGTATTTTAATTTTATTTTACTCTTTAAATCCAAACACTAATTCAAGGAGATGGAAAATTGTCACCTTTGGTCACAATGATGCGTCATCACTAGTCATCACGGAGTGAGTAGGAAAGAAGTGTCAAAAGGGCATTCATCTGGCAACAGTTTTGAGGCTTAACATTTATTGTTTTCCTCTCCTTTTTCCAATTGCTCACTTTGTTGCTTGCTTCTTGTGATTTTCTCTTCAGAAGTCCAACCACACTGCTTATCTTTGAATTCCCTTGAGGCTATATTTACATTTAGATTTGGTCCAGACAAGTCAGAAGGCATATTGAGCTTGGGATTATGCAGTATGTATCATATTTGTTGCATATACAGCCTCGTTTTAAAAATAATTTCTTAAAAATTGATTGTATTAGTACTTGTGTGTAGCACATAACGTTGACATTCCTTGTGCGAAATTAGTACAGGTGCAGAAAACATTCTAATCCCTTTCTTCATCTTTTAATTTTCAAACTTTTTCTAAAGAAATCATGCTGCTAAAGTTCAGGTGATTGTTTTAAATGAAATAAAGATGTAGAATCATGACAAGAAGATTCCAGTGTCACATAGAATGCTAAACACTTTTACAGGTGTCCAAAATTTCCTTCTGATTTCATGGAAAATTCTGGTTCAATGAAACATAAGCAGCAACTTGACGGGCAGCACAAACTGATGGTCAGCTAACATGTACAACGTCATGAATTTAAGCTAGGAGGGGGCACATAGTGGAAGTGCAACAATCTACAACTGGCTTTGGTTAACAAAGACATGGCTTCGGTTTAAGTTATATATTTTCAATTTCAAACCATAACCTAGGACAAAACGTTTTAAAAAAGATTCTGTAATCATTTAAGACCAGAATTAATAGAACACAGTTTCTAGAATGGAGAATATTTTTGTTTACACTGAAGATGGAGGACAATTTTGCAAATAAAATGTCTTCAGCTTTTAAAAGGAAGAACAAAACAATTCTGACAAGACTGGCTACTTACTGTCATAATTTTTCTGAAATTTATGTGTAAGAAGATTATTTCAAAGGACCACATATTACAGGTTTTTCAAGTGGGCTGCAAAACAGAATCACAAAGAAGTCAGAAGACACACAACATGAGTGCTCGATTCTTGACATGTGGCATCGTGGTCCTCACATGGAGACGTTTCCCTTCCATCCTAGGCTTCCCTGGACACTGTATGAAACCACCCTACAGTCAACAAGAGTTGTTCATCTGGCACTAAGTAGAATTGACTCTTGGAAATATTAATCCTGCACTCTGAAGGATTTGTACATAGTCATGTGCAGCAGGGCCAATTATATTTGAATGGATACAGATAAAATAGGAAACAGAAAAAAAAAACAGTGTCTTCCTAGAAGTGTCTGCATGAGAATTAGGTAGTTTATTTCCATTTGACTGTTATACAGGCCTAGAAACTTTTATTCAGTATGATTGGTGCTGCTGCCTGTGACTAAGGATAAATCCTGAGAAATGTAGCATAATCTTCTATAATTGCAAGAATCAGGAGATCACATGAATTCAATTCTACATCTCTCAATATGTGTACTCATGTGCTTTCTGCATCAGATATGGGGAATGACATTGAGAGATCTGTTCCCTGAGCCACTCTACCTGCTGGGTTTTAGCCTCTGCAGACCACACTGATGTCAGGCAGCCATGAGAAATGGAAAGCATCTCACTGACTCTAAACCCACTGTGACTAATAATTTATGACATTGTTTATCCCCCCATGTACTGTCAGGTAAGCATGTTCATTATTGTTTTCATTGTTAACTTATATTTATGGTGCTGAAACTATGCATTGTGATTGCACATTCAATTAGTCATTGTATCTTCAGTGTTTAAGACAAAGTAAATACTCCGTGATGCTCTGATAACAATGATTTATCTGTATCTCAAAGGCTAGTTTCTTTTTGAAAATCTACAAATAGAGACCATCTTACTTGAGAATCCTATGTTTGCAAGCCACAGAGCATAATAGGGGCTAAAAGCCAAGTGTTAAAATGGGAGACATAGTCTGGATTCTCTGGGACAAGCTAGGTGCCAAATCATATACAGTGAAGAGAACCGTGTTCTTTAAAATACAAGAATATTTATGCATGTGTTTTGGGATGACTATGTCAGAAAGAAATTCAAAGGAAAGAAGCATGCAGAGATAAAGAGGTCAGAGAACATAGAACTATCTGGGAGATGATGTGAACTGTCTCAAAGAATGTGTGCATTTGTTATGAAGGGAAAATGGGCCTTGAACTATAAATGGGTTACATTGTTGCTGTGCTCTCTGCACTTCCTTAAAGCCTTGAGACTTTCCCCATCAATTCCTTACCTGAGAATGTTTTAGTAAATATTTCCTTTGCCCATAGAACTGTTTTCCCTTCCCCACTCTTTTATCATTTCCTAGTATCTTTCAGTTTCAATCTGAAATTTTATGTTATAGAAGATAATAAACTTCTTCCTGTTATTTTTCACCCTGTAATATACAGTCTTTGCCTTTGTCTTGAGGAAGTCAATTTATCTCATGATTCACAACAGCATTTTGCAAGTTCTGCTTGGTAACATTTACAATAACATACCTTAAATAAAATAGTTAACAGCAAACTCATACAGAAAGAACTGTATCTTTTGAATTTCCAATAATTAAATTCATACTTGGATAAGAAAAACACTGATTACATTCTAGTAAATTATTGGTTGGATTAGTAAAGATGAATTTTCTAGAGCACAGGTCTGGGGATAGCAGGATTGGTCTGAAACTCATCTCTGCTGTTAAACTTATACTCCCCTTGGGAACTCTCAGATGGTTCAGATCCCACGACCAATTATGTTACCTAGAATTGAAAATTCAGTAAGCCAAACAATAATGTCTGCTAATAGCACTTTATGTTTTAAGAGACAAAGAAAATATAGCACCAATCACCCTTCAAGTTAAGCACAACTGCATTACCATAACCCTCCCCAGATCCCTGAGGCTACGAAGATACTTAGTCTATGAACTTTTCACAAATCTACAAGAGTTAGAATACTCAGATTCTTTCCATGAATGGTATTTTTAGCTGGTCACCGAAAATTGCAGCCTATTCTCAGCAAATTGCATGTGATTGTCTTTGTATTTTAATCTTATTTTCCTTAATGCATGACAATCTCACACCACCTTCTGGAAATCTGTATGTATTTTAATATTTTAGCAAAGCCCCTTTACATTTCTATATCTCAGTATAACCCAGTCTCAACTTTGTTGCTCACACTACAATGTGGAGTGTCTCTGGTAACACCACCTTTCCAATGACCCTAATAATCAAGAGCAGGTTGCTTTATACCAGGCCACACAGCAAGACATCTACAACTGTGCAGGATTAACAAGACTCCAGGGCATTACTTTCTATTCATTTCAAAAGACAGAAACAAAACAAAACAAAACAGAGGCCCTCTGACCACTATCTTACTCTCTTGGTTTTGCCACCTTCATGATACTTCATGATTAATGAATCACATAGCTAAAAAATTCAAAGCACAAGACTCAAAATACTCCTGGCATTGTTCTGAACTGAAAAGATAGATGCTTTTCCTATTTCAATTCAAATCTCTGAATTGATCTCCTATTGTTGCATCCTGAACCTTTTTGACTACTAGATTGTGATACAATATCAATACATATACAAAGGACAACTATAGAAATGCAGCTGGAAATGGATGAAGAGTGAAAGGTTAAAATCCACCATCTTTGCCTGTCTCTACCAAAGCAGGATATTGAAATTTCTTTATAGTTAAATTATATCTCCAAATCTGGATCTTTATTATCTTCTGTGAAAACTATAGGGACAACTAACAGTGTAACTCCAGTATTTGTTAAAATGGCCCAAAGAAAATAAGTCAGAAGGGCATAGTTCGATTCCTGGCACCACATGCTGTGCCAGCCCCACCCCCAGGGCTGGTTGAGCTGGCTAGAGTTCAAGCATGGTGGGTCACACCTGTAATCCCAAGGCTGGGAAGCCTAAGAGCAGGAGGTTTCCCATGAGTCTTAGTATAAGATGCATAGTGAGACCCTGTAACAACCAAATATCTTAAAATAATAATAATGATGATGATAAGAATAACAATAATTAAAAGGAAGAACTACACCAAGTAAAATTATCCAGTATTAGTGTTGGAAGAACATTGTGCTCCTCACCTTCCCACAGAGCTACGGCTAGCTACATATTTTGCCTTTTAAGTGTCTAAAGGTGTCAGTCAGGTGACATCAGAGGAAATTTATCCTCAAAAACCAAAGTCAGTGGAAGTAGCACGACACAATTCTGTAATTTATGAGCAGTAGTTTACTGATCAACAAGTTACAAGGAAATAGCTCCAAAAGAAAAAGAACAAAGCCAATAACTTTGGACAGACTAGAAAATGGTGAACTCATCTTAATGTTTTAGCATTGATTAAAAATTAAAGGTTTAAGAATCCACTACTAGAAATAAAAGGCACTAACAGACTCTTCTCTAAAGAGAGAGGGCCTGTATTATTAAACTTTCATTAAGAGTCTGACTCATGTCTAATAATATCAACCTGGTTAATGAGAAGAAGAAAATATATTGAGAATTCAGTCCATCACCTGAGGGGCTAGTGTCCCATTCCTTCTCAAATGCCACATCGTTACTTGCTAATAAATGTAGATATAAAACTTTTAGATCTTCTTGTGAGATAGTGATAGCTTTCATGTGATTATTTTGGTAGTCCTGGAAATGGCCCTCAGAGCCTAATCTCTAAAACACATGAGTGGGAACTTGGAGATTTTATCAAGGTAAAATCTTGAGATGAGAAAGTCATTCTGGATTTTGGGAGTGGATCCAATACAATTACTTGCTGGAAAGTATGATTTCTTCCAGCCACTGAAGGAAATTATACAATTCTGAACATATACATTTATGTACTTAAAAATAGTTAAGTAACTTAAATTACTGATAAAAAATAAGTACTAAAATA
>NW_004524735.1:2351177-2351901 GCF_000260255.1 Octodon degus | reverse complement strand
TAATGTCTACCTTACCAGATACTTGGAATTATCGCTCCTTTTCTTGCATTTTTGTGAGAATAGCCAAAACTGTTATTTCCTTAGGGCAATCAAATTTGAAAATATTAGAAAGATAAATCTGTGTTATCTCTAGGAAAGAAGCTTTAGTAAGCATCATTGCTTACACTTTCCTTGTTTCTTGCCTTGGTGGTTGTGGAAGTGCAGCTTCCATTAGGATTCCACCAGCTCCCATTCTGCCAACCTTCATGACTCTTGGACCATACTCATAGGATTTCCTGCATGGCAGAATTGTCATTATGTGGATGCACTCATCATAAAAACAATGTTAATGTTGCAAAATTTTCTAGCAATTTCTGAATTCTGAAAGCCAAGAAATTCTAGAGGTCAATTATTTGAAAATTAGGAATTCTACATGTTTTTAAGCTGTCCTCAAGATTTCCTCTCTTCTCAGCTCTTTTTAAAACTTGAAATCTATCCCTGGCACCACAAGCCATGCAGGCCCCGCCCCCGGGGTGTGCTGAGACAGACAATGAGATTGGCCTAGTGGCATGCTCCTGTAGTACCAGCTCTTGGGAGACTAAAAACAGGAGGATCACTATGAGTCTAATCTAAATAGTAAGACTCAGTAAACCCTGTACTAAATACATAAAAAATAAATAAATAAAACTTGAAATCTAGTAGTCACACAACCATCCTATTGCATTTAATTTCTTTTTTTATTTAT
>NW_004524735.1:2340609-2351045 GCF_000260255.1 Octodon degus | reverse complement strand
GCTGGCATGTGGTGCTGGGGATTGAACCGCGGTCCCTGATGCCTTGCCAAGCTTGTTCTAAGTAGGTGCTTTAGACCACTGAGCCATCTCTCCAGCCCAATTGCATTTAAGAAAATCAAAAGTTTTTCACTTACAAGAGCTGAGAAGCCTACATTTGGAGCACCCCAAGGTCTCATCCCCAGAAGTTTTCACTGTTTAGCTTGTCTTTCAATTCCTCCCCTAATTATTCTTCATAGTACATTACTATTTGATCTGACTTGAAACTCTCAAGGGAAAAATTCCTTAGAGATTTAGTAAGCTCCACTTATTCAACAGCATAAGTACAAATGGCTAAACTACTAATTTAGCTACACTTACTCAGAGAAAAATTCAGAGGAAATATTGGAACTACAAGAGGCCTCTTCCCACTTGTTCTTTGGCTTTGTCCTCCGTTGTAGCTTTGGGATTTGTCAGGGGAAAAATATAGGTCATATAATTTATAAGATTATTTTATGCTAGGCACCCAAAGAGTCATATACAAGAAGACTACAGGACATCAACCCACACACTAAAGACCAAAATAATTCATCTGAGGGCCTGAATCCCTTGGAAATGTCCTGCATGAGTCCAGCTGAAGACCAAGAGCCCATAACAATTCCCCTACAAGTCCAACTGGAGGTCTAGAGCCCGCAACAGTGTCTCATGAAGGCCCGTTTCATAGAGCTGCATTGGGAAGGCCCAAAGATCAATAGTGGAAGCTAGAACGTTTGTGCCAGTGGAATGAAGGATCTAGGCCAGCAGGCTGAGGGACCTTCCCTGAGGTCAGGACGTGATACTCAAAGTAATAACCAGAACTCCCACAAAAATTACCACAGCCATCCTCCAGTGAGGAGGTCCTGAGCTCCTCCAGTGAGGAGGAAAGCCAATGTGACAAGCTCCTCCGTGAGAAGTGCACCATCTTCCTCTCAAGCCAAGAAATGGTGCTCAAAGTGAGCATCAGAGTTCCCTCAAAGTATATCAATGCCATTTTCAGTGTCAGTAAGGTCCCTAGCTCCTTTGACCAAGAGAACAGCCAAGTTCATTAGGAAAGTTATCACGGCAAGCTTCTCGAGGAGAACCAGCAGCTCCCAGACAGTGTCTCAACTTCCTCTCCAGTTCTGCCTCTTATGCTGCCAGAAGCAATCCTTAGCCTCCCTCACCCACCCGCACCACTCTGGTTCCATTCCGCTGGGTGTTCTAAGCTGAAAGCCAGATGACAACCAGCATATCCTCCCATCGTCAAGGAGAGATCCACGTTTATTTCATTGTGAACTTTGGTCTGCAGAGGACAAGAGAGATTGAACATTTCAGCTAATAAGGATGCCACAGCACATGGCAAGAGTTGAGGAAAACGGTAGAATAAAGGACCAGCGTTCTTGGGGGAAGCAAGGAGAGACATCTTCCAAAATTGATGGTAATCAGGTAGAAGCTGAAACGTAACTTGTCAGAAATATTAAAGATCAGGGTGAAATACAAAATTCAGTTTGAGAAACCTTTAAGACACATTCCAAGATAATTTCTTGAAATTTAAATTTTAACCTAATCAAATGCTCTTAAATGTTGTCTTTAACATTGAATAACATTCTGAAAGTCCTTGCATTACGTCTTTTTGTCTATAACTCTGCCTATCTAATGCTCTGTGACAGTAAACTGCCCATCTAAGTCTCTGCCAACCATCTATCATAAAATGAGTAAATTCTTTTGACTATAACACACTATATTTTCTTATGTGAATTATTATTGGAAGATATATATTTTTTCTTCTTCCTGACATGCTTACCTTTCAATGGTTCATTCTTCTTGAGTTTGGTTTTTCATGCCTAATATTTGAGCCACATGTTTCATCACATATTCCAAACTAAGTCAGTTTCAAAATGACCTTAGTGGTGATTTCTACAGTACAGTGGTGATTCCCACAGTGGTATGCTGATAGAATAGGACTGATATTTTTCTGGTGTCTGTTTTACCTCAGATTCATCTTTAGTGTTTAGAGTTCTCTCTTTGAGAATGAAATAGTGTGTGCTTTCCTTAGGAAAAGAGATCTCTGTCATGCCCAGGGGAGAAGCCCAGACCATGGCATCTCAACCACACAGAGCTTCCACTGTGGCTGCACCACAACAGGGATGCAGCAGGAGAGACCCCGTCTGTCCCGGGCCTCACTTTCCCCACACAACAGGACTGGGGAGCAACTCCTCCACCAATCCAGCTGGAGATGCACGTCTGGATTCAAAGATCTGACACCTGTTGCCGAGCTGAATCCCCAAGGACATCTTCATGGGTGGCCTTAGCTTACATGATGAAGATTTTCTTGTGACTACAAATATCTCCATATCTGAAAAGTGACTAAATCCAGGATAGTAGAGGAAGAAAAGTTTACCATTGTTTAGATATTTATTTTGTCATTTTGAATGAAAAATACTGAAATTAAACATATATAAGATGTTTTAAAAAAAGGAAAAGAGATCTCACAAACAAGATTAAAGAATACCAGAAAGGGCTTAGAAGGTAGCTCAGTGGTCTTAGTGCCTGCCCAACAAATGCAAGGACCCTGGTTCTGTTCCTGACCCCAGAACTCTGGGTATGCCATCCGAGCCATGGAAACCAGATGTGAAGGCTCATGCCTATAATTCCAGAGCTAGGGAGGCTGAGACAGGACAGTTACTTCAAGTCCAAGCTGCATTGTGAGATCTGTACCAAATGAATAAATAAATAATTTTAAAAATTGTTTTAAAAGAATATCATGTAGCTATTGAACTTATTTTTCATAATCCATTCCTTAGTTTTGATATGACATCTGAAATTACCATATTTATTTTTGTAGGAATTGATCTGACTTTCAAGCTTACTTACTGGTGTTAATATAGTTTAATAAAGTAAAACTTGTTCTTTTAAGATGTCTTTAGAAAATTATACTTCACAGTTATATTAATCACATCTCTTTTAAATTGAGTATCCACAAAAAGTCAAGGGGCCCTTGAAGTCCTCAACTCAAATTATATTGCTTTGGCTATCAATGAAGAGATTTACCAAAGATTAATAACTATCTGAAGATGACTGAAAGTTAGAAATGATCCAGCAATTTCTCTGCTTTCTCAGCGTAATCTGCTGAGGATTTCAAGTGCATTACCTTCTTTGGAATTGAGATTTGACAACTTCGTATTGAAAGCAGATGACAACTAAAATGCAATTTATCTACATCAAATGAAATACATTTTTAACATTGTAAATACTTTAGAAAGCTATCTGATTTTATCTTTGAGTTTCTGTCTACATAGAACATCACAAGGCTATTCCAGAAATATGTCTGGAAATATTAATGTTTAGAACATTTAATATTTTATCAATACTCTTTGAAATATCCCATCTTTAAAATAGCATTAAAATTTAATGGAGCCCTGCTTGCCCCACCCCCAGGGTGCGCTGAGATGGCAATTGAGACTGGGCGTGGTGGTGCAAGCCTGTAATCTCAGCTCTTAGGAGGCTGTAAACAGGCGGATCACGATGAGTCCGATCTAGTAGTGAGACCCTGAACACCCATTAAATCCTTTTCCCTATGATACAAAAAATAAATAAATAAAAATAAAAATAAATAAAATTTAATGGAAAAATTTGAATAGAAACAACAACAAGCAAAAGAACATTTCTGAGATCCAAAGAACACAACCTAGTTTCCTATGATATAACTATAAAGTTTAATTCTGCAAATAATCAGGGCTAAAAGAATTTTAGTAAGGAGTTTTCGGGGGTGGTAAAATAAGAGGCAGAGGCCAAGGTGTGGCCTTAGGCAACCGGGGAGCTCTGGTCTCTTAATCTTCCACTTCCTAAGCACCATGAGGTGAGCACTTCCTCACACTGACCTTATTGTCTCAGCCTCTCCAGTATGGGGATCATGGGGCCAGCCCAGGAGGATGGCATGCAGTACTGTGGGTCGAACTCCAGACCTTGCGCTTGCCAGGCAGGTACGTAGGCTGCCAAGCTACCTCCCCAGCCCTAAACGTGTCCTCTTGCAGAACTGATTATCTCTGCTCCTTATTGCAGTAATGGAGACCACTAGCATGGCCACTGATGGATTCCAGCTGTTCGTGTTCAAAGGCTCAGCCACCCAGGGTTCTCTAACCTACTTGCCAGGTTTTTTAAAGAAAATTTCTTGATCACCACCACAGCTGTTCGTGTTCAAAGGATCAGCCACCCAGGGTTCTCTAACCTACTTGCCAGGTTTTTTAAAGAAAATTTCTTGATCACCACCTGGCAGACACATTGCTGAGCTCAGCTCAGCTGGTTTATCTTCACAACACCCCACACTACAGCCTTCATTAAATTTCTATTGCATTGTACATTTCAGGAAGGCAGATGAGAAAACAGAGTTTTGGCTTGCTTACAATTTCACTTTTCTCTCCAAGTTTTTGATATGTATTTACCCTTTTTATGATTTTTGATTCCTATTTCTACTTTTTATTTATTTTTATTTTTATTTATTTATTTATTTTACTTTATTTTTATTTTATTTTGGTGAAACTGGGGATTGAATTCTGGCCCTTGCGCTTGCCAGGATAGCGCTTATTCTACTGAGCCATCTCCCCGGTCCCTGACTCCTATTTTTATAAATCCTTTTAGATAACAAATACTAAGTGTGTTCCTTTCTTTGTGCCATAGGTATTTAGCAGGATGCTTGCAGCCCTATTGGAAAAATCTCTGCAGAATCACATATTTCTATTATACTGAGTACTTTAAAGAGTGTCATATTAATGTGCACTTCACTAAAATAAAAAATAATCATGATTGCCAAAGCTGCACGGTTATCTTCAGAATGTCGGTCAAAGGCCGGACTGAAATGCTCCCCTCGAGAGTGTCACAGAAGGTTCAATGAAGGAGCAGCTGAAAGGCGCATAGGTAGGCCCAAACCTCTCTAAGAAAAGTCAGATGCCTTAACGCTGCGCTTTCGGCACACCCTGAAGGTCAACGGGACCAAGATTCTGATGGGAGCAGCGAAGAAGGAGGCCACCTTCTCCCTGGCCGAGGCCAAGTTCACTGCAGGTCACATCAGCACCACAGTCATCCAAGGCCCAAGTGAGGATTTGGGAAAAGAAAGAAAAAGCAGCAGGTGTTACTTTGCCGGTGTTTGAAGATTACCATGAAGGAACTGACAGCTATGAGCTGAATAGCTTAGCTAGAGGTGGAGAGAAGTTGGCAAAACTGAAGAGGAATTATGTTGCTCCTGTATCGGCCAACACAACCCGGTCCTCTTCCAGAGTCTGCTGATCGGGGCACTTGACCGTTCATTGCTAAGAAGCTGCGAGGACACCGATTTTTCACTTTCCACTTCTTTCTTTTTTCTTTAATTTTTTCCCCCTTTTATTCGTTACAGGGTCTTGCTGCACAGCTCGGACTCTTAGTGATCCTCCTGTCTCAGCTTCCCCAGCGTTGTTGGGATTACAGGCGCATGCCACCTTTGGTGGTCTGCACAGTGCATCTAGGGTGGGGCCTGCAGGGCATGTGGCACCCGGGGTTTGATCGGGGGACCGTGCATTTGCCGGGCAGGTGCTTAGACCGCTGAGCTATCTCTCCAAACTGGTATTGCTTATTTCTATTGCTAATTCACAATTGCCTGATGTCTTCTTTGAGAATCCAAACTATGTCAAGAATCCCTTTACATAAAAATTTCAGTCTTATCTTTGTTTAAATTAATTCAAAAGTATTTTAATAAACTGAATGGGCAATCACACAAAAATAATACTCATGAATAGTGCACTTGGTTCATTTTTTTCCAAAAAATTTATGTCACTGTCAGAATGCTTATGGTTTTACTCAAACCAGGTAGAGTATTTTATGTTTTTTTTTTTCCCATTTCAACACGGTGTCCTTGTGATAAACTAAAGTGCAAATTAAAATGGTCACCTGCAGTGACCACACCCAAAATCTTTCCATCCTTCTCAAACCCAGTGTGAACACAATATAACCTCAAGCTTTTGTAATGACACCCAGGTGTATGTTTCCCAGAAGCCTTCCAGTTTCACTTTCTCCTCTTATAGGGAGGAGAACAAACTGTCAGAAAGCTTAAACCCCGCCCAACACCTATATCCCCACCCCTAAAAGGCACATGCTGGTAGCCAGTGATGTTCTTAGCTCACACTGTACACCTCTGTTTAGAACAAGCAGAGCTTTCCCTGTCTGCAGAAGGGAAAGTGGCTGATGGTCCAGAGGAAGGGAAGCTTGGATCAGGACAGATTTCAGCAGAACCCCAAATAAAATTGGTCTTACTTTTTCCTTGCACTTTATTCCTTTCAAGTGTCTTCCCAGTGCCTTTCTTTGGAGAAGGGGCATAATGTCTTGCATTAGACCAAAAATAACAATGCTCAAATTGCAATCAAAATTTAGTTGGCCACTTGCCAGATATGAGACATTTAAAAAGATTCTTAGCATTTCTGTATCCCATTGGTATGAGAGCAGTAGTACCTGCACCTAAAAATCTATGAAGAGATTTGCTTAAATTAAATGAGAAGCACTTTGAAGAGGCTGCAGCACAGGGAATCTGGGTACAAATATGGCTCATCCCCCCACTATGTCACAGAAATACTCAACATAGTTGTTATTAGTAGCATAGCCTTCAAAGTATGGCTTCTTTCATCCTTTTCTAAAACTTCTTATTAACCACTAATTTCATGTGCTACTTATACTAATGCGTATCTGAATATTCTCAGTACCAATGCTGTGGCTCATCATGGCTATTAGCTTAGAAGAGTGTTCAGGAAAATTTTTCAAAATCATGTCTGCACAAAATTTACCCCACTATCTAATAAAAACAACCTTCATATTTTCCATACATCCCTGGCACTTTACACAAGTCCATTTGTTAATACTTGCTTTATGCTTACAAATGCATTTTTTCACTTTTTGGATCAAACTAGCATGTGTTATCAAACCATTTATAATGTTCTGATCAAAGTGATCTGTGATGCTTCAGTTGCATGTTGATTTTGTTTTAATATCTAGGTTTTTTAAAACATAAATGTTTTACCCACAAAGAAATATTCACATTTAAAATGCACCATTCAATGAATTTTGGCAAACACATGTACCCATACCACCCTCAATCCTGTGTTCACTTCAGAACATTCTCCTCACTACAAAACATTGTCTTGAGCCCTTCAATAGTAAATCTCAGTAATACTTCTCAGGCAAGATCTGTTACAATTAGGGCCGACCAGGTAACTCAGTGGATTGAAGTGCCTGCTTAGATGAATGCAGGGAACGTGGTTTAATCCGCAGCCTGCCCTGCCTTCCCTGCCCTCTCCCTGGGTGCACTGAGAAAGCGACTGAGGCTGGGCATGGTGGCACAAGCCTGTAATTCCAGCACTTGGGAGGTTGAAGACAGAAGGATCACTATGAGTCCGATCTGTGTAGTGAAACCCTGTAGATGTTGTACTAAATACGTTTTTTTAAAAAAGATCTGCTATAATATCTATTTGTAAGTTACAATTGCTTGTTCTAAAACTTATTAAGTCAGGAGAAACACAGTCTTTTATGTGTGCATTTTATGAATTTAAGAACTTTAGAAAAAGTCATGGTAGAGCAATATCTGGGGAGAGAAATTACCATACACACACATATGCATACATAAATTTTAAGTCTCTGCATGAAAAATCTGGCTGGGATCGAACAAGGTCTGCAACAGAATGGGAATTCTACTAATTTTTAAAGTTATCTATCAACCGTGAAGTTTTAGAGACCAGAGTGACTTCACTTAATGTTGGACATTCAGCAAGAAGAGTGACACGGAGATTCCACGTGGTTAGTGATCCGCCACAAGTGATGCATTTTCTGTTTACATTTGAACCTTACCCTGAATTTCAGTCATGCCTGCATATTTTCAGAACATCTTGAGAAGAAACATTCCAGTTGTGGAGTAAATTTTATCTAATATTCTATGCAAAGTTTGCTTAGAGCACGACAAGTAAATTTAACATAAAATAACACTATTACGGTGTTTGCAGACAGCATAATGAAAATGCCAAATTACATAATTCACCACACATAACACATTGTCTTTTTGTTACTGAATTACTGATATCACTTAATATGTGCAAATAATTCAGCTTTTTCCAAAATATATTGCCAGTCAAAATTTTTTAAAAAAGACCAAGTTGCTCTGGCTGCGTACTGCTGGAGGAGAATTTCTGGTATTTGCATAAGATATAATCTAAAATCTTCAACATTGGTAATCCTGGGGGCTCTAATTCTATGGAGATTATCATGTGGGCAATTTTCAAATGAAATTTTTAAAATTCAAGATTACAGAAAACCATCCATATGAATGTTGTATATATCCTACATCCATTTCACTTTTGAAAATCATACATTTATTTCTTATTATAGAGTTCTCTGGGATTCATCCAAACACAGTTACAGAAAAAAAACAAATGTTTTTCACTGTCTTCTACACTCTCAATTTTGATGCACTGCCCATCCTAATGTCCAGTCCTCGTATAACATCTACAATCAACCACAAAGTTATTCTGCTTTTGGGAAAACACTTAGAATGTGTTTCAACTCAAAAGAAACCCATGAGAAATGTTAGAAGACTATCAACAATATAGCATAAGCAGAATACACACAAAACTTGTGAAAGTTATATTGCCCATGTCACACATGCATCCACAAGCACTGAAACTCATCCGTTAAAAAGAACATATGTAACTTTCTTGCTCTGGCTATGCCAGTCCTCTAGGCAATCCAAGTTAACACCAATGCTTATTTATTTTCCCTGTGTCAAGCACCAGATGCACAATATTAAATAAGAAAAACACCTTCTCTACTTCAATAGTACAGATAAAGAAATACTCTAAAAAGAAATACTCTTAGAAATATTGAAGTTGTATCTGTATCTGCGAAACTTCACTGAGTATATTTGAAGAATCTGTTATTCTTATTTTTGTCTTTTGTTTTTGATTCAGGGTCTCACATATGCAGTTCAGACTAAGTGATCCTCCTATCTCAGCCTTCCCAGGGCTCGGATTACAGGTGGTTGCCACCATGCCCAGTTTCCATGTGTAAATGTCATGGGCACCAGGGATTGAAACTGGGTCCTTGCACTTTGCAAGCAGATGCTTAGAGTGCTGAGCTATCACCCCAACCCATGAGTCTGTTTTGGGGTAGCTTGTTTCTAAATAGTGGCTTTCCAACTGAGCATTATTAAGCTTGGGGACACTCATCTTTATTTCGAAGTTGGATTCCAGAGTCTTCTCCTCTGAAATGAAGAACTAAAAAAAATGAGCCAAAAGCACAGGCAAAGTTTATTCAAGAAAGTAAAGATCAGAGGAGCTCTGTAGAGCGAGGTTTTGTCAAGGAAATAGAAAAAGAGGGGCGAAGCAGAGATAAAGTAGAAGCTGCCTCTGGGAAACACAGGGTCGGCTACTGTGGAAGCTGCCGTAACAAGTCTTCATGTCATCTTGAAGTCAGGCCCAGTCCCTCCTAATGAAAGCCCGCGCATTCTCAGGAGAAGTCCATGTGCAGGGCTCTTGGAACTGTCCTGCTTTGGTCTGGGAATTTACAGTGGACAGGTCCTGCCTCCTTCTTCAGGCAGCTTTTGCACACCTTAATCTATCCCATGGCTGCCTTCTTCTTGTAGTGTCTCAATCAGAATTTCCACTCCTAAGCAGTGCATCTGATAACACAATTTCCTGGCCTCACTAGAAGGATCTCTGAGTGGTTGTATCTGATAATTAACAATGTAAGAAACAACAGAAAACTTGTGATCATTTAGAAAAATACAACACGTTGGTTTGATTCAGCACTTCAAATATTCCCCAAACTTACTTTTGGTATGTAACTTATTATTTAAAAGAAACATTCTCTCAAAAAAGTGTAGGAAATGGAAATCCATAAATGTAAGTCAGGTTTAAAGCTATTGGAAGATAGAAACTTAGAAGGAGTGAAAAAATAATAGCTTATGTTTTTTCTTACCCATAACTGTGTAAAATACTAAACCTAACAGATCTGAAGAAAGTTCCCTTGAAATCTCAGGGTTCATAAAATTTCCTTGAAAATAATAATGAATACCATCACACCAGTGAAAAGAATTTCAGGGGACGGCCAAATAGCTCAGCAGATTAGAGTGCCTGCAAGCAAGCACAGGGTCCTGGGGTTTGATCCCCGGGCCTGCTGTGCCAGCCCCGCCCCTGAGGCACGCTGAGATCGCAATTGACACTGGGCGTGGTGGTGAGCGCTTGTAATCCCAGCCCTTGGGAGGCTGTAAACAGGCCAATCACTACAAGTCCGATTCTAGTAGTGAGACTCTGAACATCCTGTAGGACCTTCCCTGAAATTAAAAAAAAAAAAAAAAAAAAAAAAGAGTTTCTGTTCAATTTAGAATTTTCTTTAAAATTCAATAGGGAAAACAATGCAAATCATATCTCTAAAGA
>NW_004524735.1:2339540-2340509 GCF_000260255.1 Octodon degus | reverse complement strand
TTAATGAATAGAATGATTTGTTCTAATGGTGTTTGTAGATAGGATCTCAGGTCCGCATCTTGTGCAGCAATTAACCACTAAGAAGAATATATGCAGTGTGTTATTTGTTGAAACTGTACTTCCGATTTGATTTGAAACTGTCTCATTGCTGTTTATCAACAAAATTTTGAAAAAAAACCCAAAGTGGTTGGGATAGATATATAGTTACATTCTGTTAATGAATAGAATGATTTGTTCTAATGGTGTTTGTAAATAGGATATCAAGCCCGCATCTTGAACAGCAATTAACCACTAAGAAGAATGTATGCAATGTGCTAATTATTGAAACTGTCCTACCGATTTGATTTGAAACTGTCTCATTGCTATTTGTTTATCAATAAAACTATGGCAAAAAATATTAAATTTCTTGAGAGCAAAAATATTATTGACAGTGTGGAATGGTTAAATAGAGGAAAAACATACTTGCTAAGTGTGCTGTACAAATACTTCAGTGAAATTTGTTTTTATTTTAGGATAACATTGAGAATAATTTAACTTTTCTAGTTGTTTTCATTGTTTTGGATTTTAGATCAGTTTAAAATAATTCTGCATCATATCTGACGATGATAAGTGGATTTATCTAATTTTAAATTGAGTTATTTTGAGTTATCTTACCATTTGTATTCACAAACAAAGATTAAATTAATGAAGCAGAACTTCTGCAATTCATTTTTTATTGCATGATTGACATTGGTTGGTGGAGTATTTCAATTAGTACTGTGTTACAGTTACAGTATGTGTCAAAATGAAGTTAGGAATTGGGAACAGGAAGTCACTCAGGGACCTAACTATAGGCTTAAGTATTTGTGCTTGGCAAAACTGAATCAAAGAAGAGGAAATGAGAAGTGGCTTAGGGCATCAGAAATGTGAATCTGTGTCCGCAGAAAACAGAGAACAAGAACATATTTGTTGGGCCGGGGAGATAGCTCA
>NW_004524735.1:2337196-2338460 GCF_000260255.1 Octodon degus | reverse complement strand
TCTTTCTGCTGATAGATTCCACAGTCCATCTTGTTAATTGGCTCTTTGGAGCTTTTATGATTTTTTTTACTCCTTAAATTTCTCTGCATTATGCTGTATGTATTTAACTCAATCAAACCTACCAGTGAGATAAGTTTTAGTGGACATAGGGTATGTGCATATTGATTTCTATCTGTGGAAGACTCTTCCTAGGTCTCACCAGTTCTCTCTGAAAAAACAGTTAATGGAATTGTTTTCTTCCTGTGGGAAAAGAAGACCAAAAGAATAAGAGCATCTGTAAAAAAAAAAAAAGAACAACTGTATTTTATGTCCAAAATGCACTTGTTAATCGCCTTGCTATAGTATGTCAAATGGCAATGTCCAAAGTCCTGACTTAGCAGATAAATGAATTATTCATTCAGACTTTGCAATGGAACGAGTCATAATTCTGTGACCTGCCTGTGAAGAGTTGCTAGAAGTAACTCAGTCTGCCATCATGATTGATCTAACTATGCTTACACACTTACGGAGGCTAAATGGGACTTCTCACTTGCAGATTTTACTTTGGAAACTTCATTTAGAAAAACCTTTCAACTTGCCCACTAGGCTCAAGTTGCATTCGAGGCAAATTTGTCTCTCAATATCCCTCAACATTAGACGCAATAGTTCAAAAACACCCCTCCCCCACTAACTCCAAAATAATTATTTCATTCATTTCCCAATCAAATTACCAGTAGCATCCCTAACATAAATAGAGAGGAAAGGCTTACGTGTATGTAAAGAGGGGCCCAGAGTTGCAAGAGCAATTGTGGGCAATGTGACAAAAGCAGGAGGCGTCCCTGTCCCAAACTGCAAGCTATACTGCAAAGCAAATGTGATGAAGAGAATGCAACACTGGCAAAAAAAAAGCAAACAAACAGAAATGTTGGATGAATAAAACCAAATGGAAAAAGCAAATACAGTTCCAGGAGCATTCAGCTCTCTGATCTTTAACAAAAGGGAAGAAAGCTATTTTAAACAAACGAAGCTTTGAAAATGGACTCTTTCACAATGTGCAAAACTAAAATTAAAATAGATCAAAGATCTAAATGTTGAAACGGAAACATTTAATCTGCTAAAAGATAAAATAAATAAAACTCCAGAAGGCATTGGCATAGGCAAGTGCATTTTGAACAGAATCTCAGTTGCCTAAGGAATAATATCAAGGATCAACAACTGGGATCACATTAAATTGCAATTTCTTACAGCAAAGGACATTACCAATAAAGCAGATACACAACCTAGA
>NW_004524735.1:2327957-2337096 GCF_000260255.1 Octodon degus | reverse complement strand
TTTCTGTTCAATTTAGAATTTTCTTTAAAATTCAATAGGGAAAACAATGCAAATCATATCTCTAAAGAACATACACTGGCAAAATAATAAACTTGACTTCGTTAAAGTAAAAAACCTTAGGTTTGATCAGACTTTGTAGTTTTTTATACAGTTCAGTCACTCTATGATGTCCTATTGATTTTGAAACTATTTACTACAAATTAAGAGGCATAAATAAGGGCCCACCTGATAGTTCAGTGCACTAAAACGCCTGCTCACAGCAGAGCGCAGTAGCCAGGGTTGATCCCGGGCATGCCGTGCTGGCCAGCTCCCAGGGACATGCTGGGATGGTGACTGAGACTGGGTGTGGTGATGCGCGTCTGTAAACACAGCACTTTGGAGGCTGAAAACAGGAGAATCACTATGGGTCTGATCTACATAGTGAGACTCTGTAGAGCCTGTCCTAAATACAGAAAAGAAAAAGGGGGGGGGAGCAATAATAATACAAATTTTCAACTGCAATTTTAGAAGTTACAAATCTGACATGAGATTCATAGCGCTAAAACTGAGATGTAAACCAGAGTACATTTTTTTTTTTTCTTGAGGCTTTGTATGGCTTGAATGTTTGCGTAGGCTTGAAGATTTGTTTTGACATTGAATTCCTAGTGCAACCATACTGAGTGATGATGCCTTTAGAAGGAGATGAGACTCTAAGGTCATTAAGCTTCACCCTTTCAGATGAGTGACAAAAGGACTACAGAGCGACAACTCTCCTTTCTGCTATGTGAGGTGACAGAGTTTATTCACTTCGGAAAGTGCAACAACACAGTGTCATCTCAAAAATGGAGCATTGCTCAGCTATTAAGATAAACTTGAGGGGCCTGGGGGATAGCTCAGTGGAATAAGCACTTCCCTGGCAAGTGCAAGGGCCTCAGTTCAATTCCTGATTAAAAAAAAAAAAAGATAAATTTGAGGCTTTTATAGGTGCATGGATGCAACTAGAGCCCACACTCAAAAGTGGAATGAATCAGACCTGCATGTGTGAACGTCATATGGTCTCCCTATACTAAGAACCTGCAAGAACAAATAAAATCCAAAGGGTATAATAAAAACTGTAAAAGGAAAGAAAGTTTCTCAAAGGTGAAGAATAACTGGGATGAGAGAAAGGAGAATAAAGAAAAAGAAAGGAAGGAAGATATGTTGATACCTGTGAACTAAGCAACTGCACTGAAGAGAGCAATGTGTAATGGTACGTTCATGCTTGGAGTGTCTGCCATTCTGGTCTTCTAAATATGTACTGCTTGTCAGGACATACCAATGACTGCCATTCTGTTTCTCAAGTAAATGTTTGTTTTAGGAAAAAAAGGAGTAATAAATGAAAACAAGAGACAAAAGAAAATGTCATAGGACTGCCCTGCTACAACACTATTTATGGTTAGATTTCTAAATTTCTGTGTAAAAATAGGTAACTATTTATTCCTAGTTTTTAAAAAATTGTATGTTTTTTGATTTTTAATCTTCATATTCTGTAAGGACTTAAAGTTTAACATATCAACTCTTGGTGGAAAATATAATAAGCTTCTCATCTGGAGGGTTAATAGCCAAAGTTTGCAGACCAAAAATTAGAGAAAAAAAAAGGGCTGCAAGGATAGCTAACATTTTGTCCCTAGCCTTTCAAGTGCAGTGAAGACTCAGGACATAGGAGAACCGGTACTGTAACATCATGTAACTCAGTTGTGTCCCAAAGTATAAAATGTAAAGCCATATTAATATGCTGAGCTGGAAAAGGTTCAAGTCAACAACTTCTGACATTACCAGTCTTATGGAAAAACCACTAATATTATGGACTATTGGACTATATTGGAATATTTTGCTGAATTCATGAACCTACAATATTTAAATGACAATGGAATACCTTTCGCTGACAAAACTAAACAAAAATGGGGGATACAAATGAATGACCATTTTGTATCTGTATATTCAAAACAGTTAGGATAAATATACAGCCACATGCTCCTAGTTCAATGAATGGAGAGATTTGTTGTAATAGTGTTTGTGGACAGGATATCATGCCATCATCTTGTACAATGAATAATCACTAAGACAATCATATGTAATGTATTAATTATTGAAACTGTGATAGTAATTGGGTTTTGAAAGTGTCTCATTGTTATTTGTTTCTCAATAAAATTATTTTTAAAAAAGAAAGGAAGGAAGAGAAAGACAGACAGACAGACAGACAGAAAGAAAAGTATATGTGTATACACAGGATATGGTAACTCTACTGTCTGTTTCAACTGGCCTACTGAAATAAACAACTTTTTCCCCCCCTTTTCTTCCTTTATGATGTTTTGACCAATTTTACATGCCTATACCTGGTAATCTGAACAACTAACTTGAACACAATATGCAATATAGCAACTGTTGTTGAATTCATTTTGTTTGGTGAAATTCTGTATTATTTCTCTTGTTTTTTGTTGCTATCTTTTATTCTCTTTAGTGAAAAAAATAAACAAAAGAAGAAAGCCCTCACCTGTAAGCTCCTTCACATTGACCTTCCAGGCTCTAGATTGCAAGAGATATTCTTGTGCTCTTTGATCATCACCCAGCCTCCAGTATTTTGTCATAGATCCACCAATGAAACTCAGGCAAGCCAGAAACAATTTTGGGTGTGGCTGCTTCTATAGAACATCGCTTTCCTAGCCCAGGGCTTCCATTCCACTTTCCAAGCATGTAACATAACATCCATTCATTGCCATATTATTCTCTTTAATGACTTTCTTCTGCACAATTTGTCCATGCTTAAGGATTATTTCAAATAGATTTTGGATGTAGGAATAATCTAGCCACAACTGGGTTGTCTTTCAGGACTAAGAAATAATCTCTTTCTCTTATCTTGTGGGATTGTGGCTCTATGTGTTAATTCATCCTTCTTTTCATGAAGGGCACAGCTCCTAGGTGAGTAGTTTACCTTTTGCATACCTGTGGAAAGCTTAGGACTATGCTATAGTTTTGATCTAAAATGCTTCCCAATCCTAGGGTTTTTGAAGGTGGTGGCGTCAAGGACATGCTGCATTTAGAGGCAGATCCATGCAATGCTGTGTTCAGAGTTGAGTGACCCATGAGGAGCTGGAGACTGCCTGTAGGAGGTCACTGGGACTGTGGCATGAGGGGTCTTTCCTGTTCCCCATTCCCTCTCTTTTCACTGTGACATCTGCCTGCCACAAGGTAAGCAGCACTCTGTTAAGAGGCCACTTCACCGTGTGCTTCTGCCTTGCAGCCAGCTGTTGGGGCTGAATCCACTGGAAACTGAAAGCCAAATGAATCTCTCCTTATTCATGTAGTGTGTGTTGGGTATTTGTTCCAAGAAAAGTAAAGTAACGAGTACAGCCATGTGAATACATTTTCTTTAGAATGCCTTCTAGAGGCATAGAAAAGATCTGTACAGATAAATTCCCAACTACAGAAACTAAAATATAGATGCAAAACTGCTTTGGGGTCACAGTGTCAGCATGGTGAGATCAGAGGCTGGTGCTTGTTGCTGTACCTCAAGGCCTATTTCAAGTGTAGTGTAGCATAGACACTCCACAGACCTAGGCTTGGTGAAATAAATGAAGAAACTGTCTCACTTCACATTTAAATTCAACAAATTCCCCTTATCTATTTCAAGTATGTTATGTATTCAACAAAATACAGTTAATGTTTTCTGAATATGTAGTTATATGGTGTTATATATACTATGCATGGCTAAATGATTTGAGGAAACTAAAATTGTTTTTACACTCTTCATGCTTCATTGCTACTGTAATGAAGAACATATACATCAAAATTAGAGCTCCTTACTAGAGCATCTCATTAACAGTACAAATTTAGAGTTGCATAACACTGGAAGAATTCTAAGAACGACAGTGGAAGGTTGTGATTGTAAGTATGACAGCTCATAAACAAAAACGAATCTGTACAAGAAATACTTCAAAGAAGCAATAACTAGGATCTTGCTTTATTGAGAAGTTTCTGCATGCCAAAAGAAATCACCAACAGAGTGAAAAGAAAACCCATAAACTGGGGGAAAACATCATAACCAAAAATCACTTCAGACAAATATTTGCTGTCTAGAACATATAGAAAACTAAAAAAAAAAAAAAGTCACCCAAAATTTAAAGACCCTGTCCAAAAATGGGCATCTGAGACAAATATACACTTCTCACAGGAAGAAACACAAGTGACGAATAAATACATGAAAACATGTTCCACAGCACTGCCCATTCAAAAATGCAAATTAAAACAACCTTGAGATAACATCTAATCCCAGAAAGAATGGATATCGTAAAGAAATCAACTAACAACAAATGCTGGAGAGGCTCTGGGAAAAAAGAACACTTCTCCAGGTTGATGGGAATATAGACTGGTGCAACCATTATGGAAATTAGTGTGGAGACTCCTCAAAGAACTAGGATTGGATCCAGTACAGCTATTATTCTTCTGGGTATTTTCCAAAAAAAATTGAAAACACCAAACCGTAGTGATGTATGCACATCAATGTTTATAGCAGCACAATTTGTGATAGCCAAATCTTGGAAACAACAAAAATGCCCTGAACCTGGAGAATGGATAAAAAAGATGCAGTGTTTTAATACAATGGAGTATTGCTCAGGTATAAAGAAAGACAAACTCAAAACCCTTATAGGTAAGACAATGCAACTAGAGGCTATACTATAAATGAAATAAATCAGACCCACAGGTGTAAATATTGTATTATCTCCCTAGTGTAATAATCTGAAAGAAGAAAATAAAACCTGAAAGATATACTAGATATAGTAAAATGGAAAGATTCTGAGCTTAAGGATTAAACCACAAAGATGAGAGAAATGACAAAAGACAGGAAAAAAGAGAAGGGGAAAACATACAAGTATGTATTAAGAATGGCTGAGATGATTGTACATATAATTTCCATCAGTTTTTTGAAAGTAACAGTTAACATGTAGAGTTTTCAACTTGACTAACTCTATATGCTGATATCTATGATCTAAGCAACTACGTTTAAGGCAGCAATGTGTAATACAAAAGCCATGCTTGAATACCTCTCATCTAATGTCTTATCAATTGTTATATTATATTGATATATTATTATATTCTCATTAAAATAAACTTTTTTAAAAAGTAAAAACAAAGATACAGAGACAAGAAAAGAAAATAAGTTTTCTTGAAGTCAAGCAGTAATATTCAATTATTTGCCCAAACTTTCATGGCTATTCCTGTTGATCTGAGCAACAGATTTTCCAGTGGCGATGGATAACAGAACAACCATTGTTACTTGACTATTCTTGTTTTGAAACTTTGTAATGTATGTGTTGTGCGTGTTTGCTTCTGCTATTTGTTTTTGCTTTTGTTTCTATTTTTCAAAGTAAAATAAAATAAATTTTTTAAAAAAGATTATAGTGATGAAGAAAATGTTTCAAAAGCAGTAAAGTGAGGGTCAGGGAGATAGCTCAGTAGAATAAGAACCTGCCTGGCAAGTGCAGGGTCCTGAGTTCAATCCCCAGTACCACAAAAATAAATAGATATATAAATAAATACAATAAAAAACAGTAATGTGGGTTAATTTTCTTTCTCCTTTATAAACTCCCTGAGATAACTTAAAAATGATTCAACTATAGTTCTTAAGTCTTCCAACAAATTATGACACAGATAATGTTACCATATTTAAAAGTGAAAATGTGTAAGTCTTGAGGAGTCAGTTAAGTAACCAACTCAAGATTTTGATAGGAAAATGATGAAGCTAAGGTTTGAACTTAGTACTCTCAGATTGCGAAATCCTTGACCATTGCTTCTGTGTTGTGTATGGAACTTGCAGGAAGGATGTCTACAAGTACCTAATAATTTTTCTTCATGTAAGACACATCTTCTATGCTTAGGATCATAAACCATTGCCCACGCTTATTCCAACCTTTTGCTCATTCTTTCATCAACTGGCATCTACTGAATTTTGAAAGACCCAAGTAGACGTTTTTGAGGTGATGTATCCATACTTAGTAAGGACCATGCTTCTTTAGATATTATACTTTTAACTATGAGACTGAGGTAAGTGTTACTTTCAGCTCTGCAAGAAGATATGACAAACCCTAAGAGAAGGGCCATAAGTTAAAGATGGAGGAGAGAGAAGGGCTGCCACCTCAAAAGGAAATAAAATGACTCAAGCAATAGCAGACAAGACTCTAATGTGAAGAGAAATAGGGTGGGTCAGGACTAGTCATCAATATTTAAGCTGATCCAAAAGATAACAGATGCAATGCACTGTGGAGGATCTGTACAGTGCTACTGTATCAGTCATGTCATCATTTTAGATGAGTAAGAAGAGCAAATATGATGTGAGAAAGGATGCTCTCCTCTAAAGTTAAAGAAGGAAATACATAAAGTATGGGTTATACATGCATTAGCCATCGAAGAGCTGCAGCCTACATTTGGTCAGGGCACAATGGCAGTAATGTTCCCCTGCAGGGCCTTGCCTGACTCACCTCTGAGAGAAGTGAGCATCACAGAAAAATCAGAAGATCCAGGGCAGTGGAACTTACAGCAAGCCTGATTTTCTTTGTTCCCATTCTATTTCTTTCCATTGCACTACTTTTGTGTTTATGTTTAGCTTATACTTAGTCTAATTACAAACAAAATGCAAGAGTTTGTAAGCATGGTTTTTAAGAAAGGTGTATCACGTGTATAGTGATTCTTACTAAATTTGTTTTAGCTGCAGACAAAACTTAGAGGGGAATGGAAAGGTGCATTCCATCCATAATTCATAATCATCCCCCAATTTTTCCAATTGAAACAACCTTGAAGATGAGCTATCAAGCCTCATTGTGGAGGTCTCAAAGGAGAGTATTTTTCTATTCTCTTGGCCAATGAATAACACATGACAGAAAATCTATACTATGAAATTTCTAGAATACCAATGCTCTATTTTATTTTGATAACCAGGTCTATCTAAATTTAATATCCTTTTAGAAAATAAGTGATACATGAATTATGGATTCGTGCAAGTAGAAGTGGAATCAGAAACATCACAGATTTTCCACTCAATTTGCTGTGTGACATTGAATTTGTGATCAATCACTCTGTGCTGTGTGTTCCAAACACCTAAACTACTTTAAGTTCTATAATTAAGGCCTTATACTATGTGCTTCCAAGAAATCTGGTAAAACTGGGAATGCTTGTGTTGGCCCAATCACAAGCTTGGTTCCTCTCTTCACTCTGCTCCCATAAATGAGATTCCCTATTTAAAAGATTCCTGTGAACCAAGGGAATAAAGGAGAGTTTATGCTTATCCTGAAGAAATTGGTTATAGCTACTGTTAATTGTAGAATTATTGGAACAAGTCAGCCATATCTTTGTGAAGGAACAGAGGTAACTGACTCCCTTGGTAAAACAAAGCCAGCTTCCCATAAAATTATTACTCTGTTCCCAAAAGCACACACCATGTGGCCCTGAGTAGTTTGCACTGTCTTTTTCCTTGGACTGGGAGGACCCACGACTAATAAGTCAGATGGGGGGAGTGTTTGGCCAGCCCCAATATCACAGGGTGGGGATTTTCCCCTTAGTCACAGAGTGAAGAGCTGGCTATCAATGCAGTGACCCATCCAACTCTATGTTACAATCCAGATGCAAGGGCACACGGCCACCTTCTGCAGCCTGATGAAACCCTGAGATTTCTGCTTCTTACTGTCCACACCATTACATTTAAGTTCTTTCCTTCAGTCCATTTCCCACAGCAACTTCAAACTGGACCAAATCCAACAAAGGTTTCTCCCACCACAAAAGCAGGAGAGGTACCTTTTATACAGCCCACATGCCATGTTTATTTTTCTTTCTTTGAACTTTGTAAAGACAGGTTGCAATTTCTTATTTGGTTAATGACATTCTGAATGTTCATTCCACTGATAAGGGAAACTTGATGCTTATTTATCATTCTGAACTATTTCAACACCAACTTGGTTTTCAACTTTGCTAACTTCATGACAAGACTAGAAAAATAAGCTATTCTTAGTCATTAGATTAGTATCAGCCCAGTTAATTGGGATGAAACGTGTTTTTTTTTTTTTTCCTTACGTTCAAACTTCAATCTATTTTCACAAAATATGTAAAGGTAAGGTGCAGCCCTTCAGCTCAAAATATGACGGCACGGAGGAGCTACTTCTACCCCTTATGTGCGCACGCCACTTATGTTGCGCCATTGAGATGCTGTCCCCACCAACTGCTGCACTAATTACTACAAAAGTTGGCACTTTCCAACAAAACTATCATCTTGTTCTGTTCTACTGATAATTTTCCTCATTTTCTCAGGTTCTAGTATCTAAATTGCACCTCTGTTCTTTCAATGCTAGTGAAGAGCGTAAGTCACAGCATCTTTAAATCATATATAATTTTTCTTCTCTTTTCAATGAATGTTAAGATGATATTTTTATGGGCCCACAATATAAAATAAAAATGGGCTCATTTTAGATGGAAGTATATTGTTTTGCTCAACAGATGTGAGTTTTGCTAATAAGTTTCTTTTTATTGCAAATTTTATTGCACCATTATAAAGAAAATATTTAATGTGACCCTTTAATGTATAAATTACTCTATGATCTTTATTCAGAAACCAAATCTTTTGGGTACTTGACAAATTCTTCAATCTGCTAAAACAAAACAAAACAAAACAAAACAACAACAACAACAACAACAACAACAACAAAAACAATGCACCAGAGGGCTCATGGGTCCAGCCTGCTGGGCGCTCTGTGCCTAAGACTGTGCGTGGGAGTGCACACCTGTAATCCCTGTGCTGGGGAGGCTAAAACAGGATGATCACTATGAATCTGATTTGCAGAGTGACACCTTGCACCAAACACATAAAAAAAGAAAACAAATGTCATTAAATTAGAGACATCTTTATCATTAAAAATATCTGTGACTTAGAAATTCATGATGAAAATTGGAGCTTTTCAGAAGCAGATGTTGAGTTATTCTTACATTGGAAAGTCACCCTTTGTTTCTCCATCTGTCCTTCCTTCTTTCTTTCCTCCCTCCCTCCCTCCCTCCCTCCCTCCCTTCCATCCTTTCCTTTTTTCTTTCCTTCTTTTTTTCTTCTAACTTAATAGTAGAAACTTTTCTTTCCATTACTAAA
>NW_004524735.1:2307842-2321351 GCF_000260255.1 Octodon degus | reverse complement strand
ATATCATGTCTGCATCTTGTACTATGAATAACTACTATAAAGACAACAATATACATTGCATTAACTATTGGGCAGGTAACTATTAATTATTGGGTTTGTAACTGTCCTACTAAGCTGTTTTGAAACTGTCTCAGTGCTACTTCTTTCTCAATAAATTAATGTAAAAAAAGAAGTTTGTTTGACATAGCAATGCCCCTCTTAGTATCTTGCCAAAGGAATCAGTAACATCTTTGTTTTTTTTTCTGCAGAGCCAGGGATTGAACTCAGACCCTTGCGCTTGCCAGGAAGTGCTTATTCTACTGAGCCATCTCCCCAGCCCCTGTAACATCATATTACAATCATGCAGACACACTCCTGGTTATAGCAGCATGACTCGACAGCTACGTTTTAGAACTAGCCTCTAGGTCTTTGAACAAATAAATGCAGTTTTAAAAGTGACATGTATCCATAGTAGAGTAATTCTTTGTCAAAAGAGAATACTAAATTTTAGTCATTTAACAGAAAATGAATATAGCTTTAGATCATAATATTATGTAAAATAAATCAGACATACAAGCTTAAATATTGCATGGTTTCTTTTATATGAAAAGCCTGAAGCATTAATTATCAAATAGTAACATAACAGGTCAGTAATAAGAAATAGGTAGATAAGTATTTTGCAAAAGTGTGGGCAACCAAGCGATGGAGAGTAGGGCCAGAGGGGAGGAGAAGGAGATGAACGATTAATGTCCTGTGTGGCTGTGCCAACTCCTCTCAAGAAATGCAATTGGTATGCACTACAAATACATCCCAACAGCATAAATTTTAAAATCCTTACAACACTGAGCCATACTGAGGAATGTAATAGGGTCACCTGCAGGAAAATCTATGGAAATTTTGAACGTTATTTGAAGTGAAATGAATTGGACTTAGAGGGTTAAATTTTGCACTATTTTTCTTATGCAAGATACCTAACATGCAACATAAAGGCCCGATGCTGGGACATTTGAACACAGATTCTGGGAGCCAGAGAAGGGGACTGAAGGAGAAGGGAAGCAAAGGAGAAGCCATAGAAGATGAAGACGAGTAGGAGGGGTTTTCTGCATGCAGCCATTTCCCAAAAGAGTGTCCCTGCTCCTCAGTAGAAACGTGTAGTAGTAGGGACAGGCCCTGGTACCATTTGTATTTTTCCTTTGCTTATCTTGTTTTTCACTTCCACAAAAACAGGTTTCCATAAAACCTGCTAGTTATTATATTAACATATCAAGTGTTAAATGGTAAGAAAGAATATTTTTTAATCCAAAATTATGAAATCGTGTAGAAACAAATTTATCTTTGCTGTATATTTTTTGGTATTTCTGGGTACCAAACTGAGAGCATATTTGATATATTTTTATGGTTATTCACTTGTTTCACTCTTGTACACAGGAAACTAATATGCGAATGAATGATGAGCATTTTTCCTGAATATATTCTTGTGGAGGAACATTTTACAAGTATAATCAGCAATGGAATGCATGTAGAAAACAATTTGGAGTTGTCTTTGATGGCCAATAGACGTTTTCAGTATTTGCAACAGCATCTAGTGCAGGTCAATGCTTCATCTGTCTGTAACGTGTGTTCTGTGATTTCCACACGTGTGCACAAATTTTCCTTAGTAAATAGATGTCTTTCCATTAATGGTCAATTCTAAACAGGTCAGTTTTGAAGGATGAAGATTCCTTAATATGCATTACTCTGTCTATATAAAACATCATACATAAAATTTGAATTTTTATAAAGATGCCATCATTTTCCTAATGATGCATGGGGTAACCATGAAATTTATGATTGTCATTACTCTTGTAAATGATACAGTAGATGGTCTGATGACAAAGTGTTGCACATAGTTTAATTAAAATTATCATGTGTCTATACAGTGCTAAGATGCGAGTCTTGGTCCTGGAGGTATAACAATGAATCTGATGTGGTGTTTGCTCTTTATAAATTCACTTGCTAATGCAGGAAGGCATGCATGGCATTACTTAAATCATGCTTCAGTATAGTAAATCTTATTCTAAGAGTTTAAGGCAGCACTAAGGGAAAGACTAAATCCCTCTATGACAATCACTAGCATCTTAGTAGCACAGGATGAGTTCACCTGGGCCCTGCATGTATGTTTAAAATCACCAAGTCTGTTTATAAACAGCACTGCATGAGTGTCACAGACTGAATGACAGCTAGAAAGTAAACTCGTCTGCTGTTATGGTTTGTGTCTAGTCATCTCCCCCAAAGCCTCATGCAGCCATGAGGTGGGCTCATAGAGTTTCTGATTAATTCATGATCCAATGCCAAGATTATAGGAGTGTGTGCTGCTGGGATTATGGGTGTGAGTTCTGCTGGGATTATGGGTGTGAGTGCTACATGGCCCTGGGGCAGAGAACCTGAGTACAATATGAGGAAGGGAGAGAAGGTTGTTCTCTGCCACTCTTCCTTAATTTTTGCTCTTGCTGTTTTGATGCTTTCTGACATCATGAACTGCTGCCCTCTGCCATTTGGCACTCTGACTTAGAGTCAGCTGAGTATGGATTGAAGCCTCCATAAACTATGAGCTAAATAAACCTTTCCTTCCTTAATTTTTGGTGTCAGGTATTTTGTCCCAGTAAAGAGAGAAAAGTAACCAAGACATCCACCTTCTTTGTTATAAGCATTATCAACTTGAATGGCTAGGATGTAATTGGAGGACATAAGTATTGGTTTGTAGAGATTTTAAAATTAATGTTAAGCAAGAATTCATAACTCCTGCCCTTAGTTCTACTCATTTGCATGAGCCAGTACTGTTGTTTGTGCCATTCTTATTAAATAGAGGAAAAGACCAATTAGTCCAAGCAAATATGAAAAGCAGACTAATTATTAAAAAAAAAAAAAGCCTTGAAAGTAGTTCTCTGTAGTTAAAGGGAAAGAATGGAAGAAACTATTTTTTTGACTGAGAAATTGTGTCCTGTGTGTGCCTCACATGCAGTATTTTGATAAAACATTTTACGCCCAAGAGGAGAACTGGGCTTACATACCAAAGATGGAGACAAAACAAGAAAGGGAGAAATCCTGGCTTTTGGATGACATTGATGAGCCAGTGATTTAGGCAACTCTGGAGCAGGTCCTTGTAAAGACTCCTTAAGGGACATGAGTAGACTTTGTCATGGTCTCATCAAGGGAAATAAGTGTAAAATGTCACTTCAAGTAGTTCATTTTAAGACCCTCACCACTCTAGGTCATCAACAATGGCAATTTGAAGTACACATTAAACTGGAAATTGTTTTTTAATTACCAAGTGTTTGTCTTATTTGATTTTATTGGCAAATATAAATATCTTTTATTTTATGGAAAAAATAAAACATAGCTCATAAAATAATAGGAGAATAACAATAGGTAATACAGTACATATTTTTATTTTCAAGGTAGTTACTTAATGTAAAAGATTTAGGCCTAACAATTCTCCAAATGATATTAGCATAAATCTGTCAATGAACTAAGAAAAACTAGGAGTAAAATTATCTCATAATTTCCCTTCCTTCTTTGATTTCCTTTTCATTTTGAAATTTTTTTTTCCCATTTCACCGTATCTATTCTACATTTTGGCTCTTTTTAGAATTTGAAATAAATGTACATTCATACATATTTGTAAGACATGCAGACGGATTTCTTGTACACGTTGCCTATTTTCCCATTTTGCAGTACTGATGCTAGCCCACCATCATAACCGGCACACTGACTTCCAGATGACAAGCATGAATACAGAACATTTCCATTTATACCATTCTCTTCCACACCTACCTTCATTCTCAAACTCCTGTCTCCCACCAAACACACTGCCATTTCTATAATTTCGTCATTACACATGTGTTACACAGTACTATAGTAGACAATCTTTTGAGTTTGACTTACTTTTCAAAACTCTTTGGTGATTCAGACAGGATATGCTAACTACTCCGTTCATTTTACTGCTTGAGTTGTCTTCCATAGTGAGGGGATATTCCACCCTGTTCCACTCACCTCTTCAAGGTTATCAGGTTTATCTCAGTTTGGTGCTATTAAAAATAAAGCTGCTATGAACTTTCTTATGCAGCTTTTCTGTGAACATATTTTTCCCCTTTGAATGAAAGTATGAGTTGAAATTTTAAGAATATGTTAGTTCCATGTTTATTTTAAAAATACAAAAATTTATCAAGCTGTTTTATAGAGCCCCAAGATCCTAGGACTTAATATTCCAACTTGCAATGTGTGCGTGATCGTTTAGGTCTAAAGTGAGAGCCCCCACTTACCCTATAAGTCTCTTGCATCCAGACGTTAGGATTTCTGCAGGACTGGATCTTCCATGAGCAAAGTGACCAGCTTTCCTCTGCTGTATCCTCAACTATGTTGCTTTTGTCCTGATATCAACTGACCCTGAGCCCAATACCCTTTCTTCTCTCAGTCTTTGTGTGGCAGGCATTTTGTCTGCACAACTGAGTAGCTTAATAATACTTAATGGTTGCACTTTTCAGATCTCTCTCCACTTTAAGGTGGCAGTGCCATCATATTTATCATTGTTTCTGATAGGTAGGATGTAATTTTTCCTTGTTTCATTTAAAAATTTTTTTTCTCAGCATTATTATTTTCTTGTGGTACTGGGCTTTAAGCATAGGGTTTCGTGAATATACTGGGCAAGCATTCTACATCTGTAGCTGTTTATTTTATTTATTTATTTATTTATTTATTTATTTATTTATTTTTGTGACATCTTCTGGCTGAGTTTCCAGTCTGATCTGGAACTTCTGACCATCTTATCTCGCTGTCCCAAGTAGCGCCAGCCTAGAAAGCTGCCATGTAGTCTGGCTCTCCTGGTTTTAACTTGTGCTTCCCTAATGGCTAACAGGCTCTGTTGCACAATTTCTGCATGATCATTTGCTCTCACTGTATTATCTCATGGGAAATGTCCTTTCAAAGTTCTCCTTGTCCATTTTTAACTGAATTACTCATTCACTGTTGTTGTTTTGGGATTTTTTTTTAATATATTAAATATTTAGGTACTAATTGTTTGTTGGTTGTGATTTTTTTCCCTGTCTATAGTTTATCTTTTATTCTCTTCACACAAAATCATATGATGAAAGGTTCTGATTAAGTGGATTATAATTTATCACTCTTTTCATTTTTTATCACTCTTTTCATTTTATGGATTGAGCCTTTGGTGTCAGTTTTAAAAGTGTTTACCTAAAAGTAGACCTAAGAGATTCCTCTTGTGACTATTTTCTTAGCATTTTTAGTCGTACACTTCAGTATATAACCCATGTTTAATTATCATTTTTAATGTGTGCTTTAAAAAAAACAACACAAAATTTGGACATAATTGATCAGAGGTATCCACTGTAGTCAGGTAATGGGCAGAAAATATTTTCTGGGAAAATAAAATATTCTAGAATGCAAAATGAAACTGGTAAGACAGAAAGTATTCTTTAAATGATTATTAAAAATGACTATTTTAAGTATGCTTATAAAGTCTATTATAAACACAAACATAGAAATAGAAACTACCAAATATAAAATAATATGTTTCATAGCTTTCATAGTCAAGACTGTGGAGGGATAAGTAGAAGAGAAACTACAAGAAAGCACTTTTTTTTCTGTTTTTTAAAATATTTTAACTGCAAAATGCTGTAGTATGCACTTATCTGTGTTATCTGACCTGGAGTTTGCTTAGCTTTAGAATCTGTGTAGTTAGCTTAGGTCTTTCATCTAATTAAAAAAAATTAAGCTATTATTCACTCTAATTCTCTTTCAGCCCAAAATCTGTTTTCTTCTGGAGCTTGAAGTATGTAAGCACTGTGTATTATTTTAATGTCCTTGAGGTCACTGCAGCATCATTGATTTTATTTTTCGGTCTGTTTTCTGTTGCTTATGTTGGATCAGCTGCACTGCTCTTTCAGTTTGTTTCTTGGTCTCTCATTTCTACTTCTGTTATTGTGCTTTTCAGTTGTGTAATTTCATTTAATTCATCTTCTCATCTCTTACCAATTTTTTTTTCTTGCTGTTCAACTTCAATTATTTTGAATTTTTTTCCAGTGGCTTTTAGACCAGTTACAGCCTCATAGTAAAAAGGAAGGAACAAAGATCTCCCTTATCATCATGTATCCCAGGCCCCCCAGTGCAAAGACTTCCTTAGCATCAGCATCCCCACCACACTGGTACATTGTTGCAATGGTTGAGCTGAGGCAGATCCGGCTGAGTTTCGACAGCTCTGTGTTTACATGAGGTTTCATCCTCAAGGAAGTAAATTCAATTCCACTAGTGTTGGTCAAGTCTCATGTTGTGTTAAATGTTTTCATTGTGTTCAGTGTCTGCTGCTGTAGGCGTCCCCTCCAGGTTCTCATCTCTGTCCAAGTCAATATTTGTAATCCCAAAGATATGTTACTGGAATCCTATCAAGTTAATGGGATACAACTCCCAGTGCAGTCCACAGCAAAAGTAAATACACTAAAACATATTTATAATTATTGGGGAGCCGAGGAGCCCTAAGTCCTGCCATGAAGATAACTTTCTGAAACAAAGAGGCTGACCCCAGACCACACCCGGGTTTTATTCGGTGGAGAAGGAGTGGCTTGAGGAGGATTGACTGAGAATTGTGGGAAGAAGGTGAGTACTGTGAGCTGAGCTGGGTGGGTGGCCTACATTCATCCTACCATATGCAGATAAAGTATTCTGCACTATATTAAGAGATAGTGTCTAATATTTTGGGGATCTGGTGCTCAGCCGAAATGGAGACAATCACTCTTCTTTCAAGGTCAGCTGCTCAGGGTGTCCCCCACATGCTGTGTCTCCACATTCTTTCCTGCTGCTCCCCAAACCTCTTGCAATCAATGAGCTTTCTGCAGTCTCTATAGTTTCTTCCATTTACAGGATGTCAGTTTATAGTAACGATGTAACGCTTACCTATTCCAACCGGCATTTATCTTACTTGACATTGTCTGAGCTTTTTGCATTTGTCTTTTCTTGTGTGACTTTTTTTAATTTTATGAAAAAAGGTAAAGCAAAATTTCGTTGCAAAGAGATAAGAAGCTAACAATAGGTAATACATTGTACATTGTTATCTTTATAGTAGTTATACAGAGAGTAAGATATGGGCATAAAAAATCTTCCAAGCGCTATTAGCACAGACATTTCTTTTCAACAAACTAAGAAAATCTAGTAGAGTAGCTTCCTCATGTGTGTTTCTTTTTTTCCCTTCTCCTTTCCTTCAATCTAGCTTTCTTTTCCTTTTAAACAGTTTTTTGTATTTCACAATATCTATTATAAATTTTGGACTTTATGTCCTCTTTCAGCTTTTCATACCAGGGAGACAATATGGCATGTACACATGTTAGTCTGATTTATTTTACCTACTTACGGTCTCAAGTTGCATCCATTTACCTATAAATTCTCAAGTTTATCGTCCATTTATGGCTGAGTAGTACTTCATTGGGTAAAAAGGCTTTTTTGTTGTTGTCCATTCCTTGGTGGACTGGCATTTGGATTGTTTCCAAGATTTAGCGATTATAAATTGTACTGCTATAGACATGGACTCACATACATCACTGTAATAAGATGTGTTTTTAATTCTTCTGAGAAGATATCCTGAAGGGGAATAGCTAGGTCAAATGTGACCTATAATCCTACTTTTCTTTTTCCCCCTGGAACTGGGGATTGAACTCAGGCCCTTGCACTTGCCAGGGAAGCGCTCATTCCACTGAGCCTTCTCCCCAGCGCCCCCCCCTTTTTTTTTAAATAATCCTACTTTTTGAAGAATCTCCACACTGATTTCCACTAACAGTGGAGAATGAGTCCTTTTTGCCCAGAGCCCCTCTAGTGCTTTTTTAATTTGTTGATTATTTTATTTTTATTATTATTATTATTATTTTTTGTACAGGGTCTACAGGCTCTCACTGTGTATGTCAGACTTGGAGTGATCCGCCTGTTTACAGCCTTGCAAGAGCTGGGATTACAGGCAGGGGCTGCCACACCCAATCTTATTGGAAGTCTCAGCATGCCCTCGGGGTGGAAACGGCATGTTTGTGGTGCCAGGGATTGAACCCAGGCCCTTGCTTTCTGCTTTAGTCCGTTGAGCTATCTGGCTGGTCCTGGTTGATTTCTTGATAATAATTATTTTATCTGGAGTGAGATGGAATCTTCGTGTTGTTTTAATTTGCACCTCTATGATGAGCAGTGATGTTCGACATTTTTTCATGTATTTATTCACCATTTATAGTTCTTTCTGAGAAGTGAGTATTCATCTCACTTGCCCATTTTTGGATGGGTTTTTGAGTTTGTCTTTTTTCCGTGACACATTCTACATGTTTCATAGTTGTGCAACTTACAATTACAACAATAAAATACATATTCTTAAACTCTGTGAACATTTTCTCAAGGATTTGAAGTGTAATAACCCCATCGAGGGCCTTTTTTGATGCTGTTGTACCAGCTTTGATCTCTAGAATTTTGTTTTGGTGCTTGCTTAGAATTTCTGTCAGTCTGATTATATTGTGTGCCTATTTTTGCATGTTTTCTTATTGCTATATTTAAAGACTTAAGCTAACAAATTTGGAATCTTTAATACACTAATTCTAATGTATTTTAATTCCTGCCCTGGGCTGGCCCAATAGCTCAGCGGATTAAAGCACCTGTTTAGGCAGATGCAGTGGCCAGAGTTCGATCCCTGTCCTGCAGTGTTGGCCCCGCCCCCGAGGCACACTGAGACGGTGATTGAGACTGGGCGTGGTGGCGCATGCCTGTAATCCCAGCTCTTCAGAGGCTGAACATAGGCGAATCGCTATGAGTCCAGTCTATATGGTGAGATCCTGTAGACCCTTACAAACATAAAAAAAAAAAAAAAAAGTCCTGCCCTGATAATTCCAACAGGTCTGCCATTTCTTGACTCTAAAGTTTATTCTGTTTCTCGAGGCTAGTATAATGTCTTTTGGGTGTCTTGTAATTTTTTCTGGACTGCAAGACATTTTACAGAGATTAAATAAGAAAGAATGATGTCAAAAAAGCACTTAGTGCTACTGTGGCTCTGCCTTGGGGCGCACTGAGCCAGCCATCAAGACTCAGTGTGGTGACACGTTCCTGTAATCCCAGCACTGGGGAGCATGAAAACAAGAGGATCACTAGGCATCTGAGCTGTGTAGTGATACCCTGCACCAAATACATAAAAAAAAATAAAAATAAAATATAAGCCCTTAGGAATGGGGTTGGCGTGCTGCAGAGAAAGCCTCGCAGCCTATGGTTCTCCAGTTATATCGCAGAGTTTAGCAAGCCTCTGCCTCTAGACTGTGAACGTCACAGACGTTTAGTTTCCCCCTCCCCAGCTCCCCTGAGGTGTGGTCAGAGGGCTCCAGTAAGGGATCTCTAAATACCTTGCACATAAGACTAGAAGTTAGGCTTCCTAAGTTCATTTTATTTTTGTGTGTTCAATGAGACTATACCTGTGTCTTTTTATGTTATTGATTCCTGAGTGTGTTTTTAACTAGTCTCATCCAATCCTTGGAAAAACTAAGCCTACCTGAGTAGCTTCCAAAAGTTATCTTGGGATGAAAACAGACCTAGCTATAAATCTTGTTCTATTCATAATTTACTATGACCTTCAGAAGGTTATTTAACTCTTAAAACTCAGTTTTTTAAAATATGATTTAGGGATAATAATGAAGGCATAGTGGAAGCTATATTGACACAATGCACAAAATTACTTAGTGGGGACTATACATTATTTCAGAGTTTTATTATTATTATTATTATTATTATTATTATTGTCCCAACCATGTTTAGAATCAAAGAAATTCAGTTTTATTAGCATTCTGTATTAGGTCCAGAGAGCACCAAACGCCCTTTATCATGGCAGTTTCTTCATTCACATCTAGAAGAACACTTATTGCTAACATTAGCAAAATTTAGAAGCTCCAAGATTCCATAGCTGAGGCATGCAGACAGGGAGGAGAGCTCTCACCCTCCGTGATCCAGTACGCGACAGGACTCTCAGAGGCCTCGCGGCTCTAGAATTCTTGTTGCTGAACTTTCCCTACTTGGGTTTCAGAAGGAGAGCCGCAATTTTAAAAGTTGGGCAGGATTAAAGATTGAGGAAATTATAACATTTCCTCGAGTAACTGTCAGCCAGAAATATTCTATCTTTGGAAAGCCTTCCCTCGCCTGCGGTGCAAGCACTCTGAGCAGGCAAGAGGCGGGATGCTGCCAGCCACAGCCAGAGGAAACGGCTCGGAGGGTCATAATCACTAGCAAATTTTAAGGCTCTTCCCACAAGTTTCCAATCACATTTTGTTTTTCATTTCATACTGTGGCAAATACTGAAGCATTCTCGTATTCACAGAATAAGTGGATCACTGACTTACATTCATGGTTTGCATAGATCTCATAACAGGCCTGGAGGGTGGAATCGTTTTGTTTTATTATTTACACAAAAATCATGTACTAGCAAGAACATGTGTCTAGCACAGGTATGTGATAAATGAGCCATCCTGTGCTAATGTATATTAAAATTATATGTGAAAATAATTGTAAAATGTGAAAAATAAATAATGGTCAGGCGTAAAACTAGAAAATGTTGGAGACAAGTGGGCCAAGAGCTAAGCCCTAGCTCAGTTGCTTATTTCCTGAATTCCTCTGCCCATGTGGTTTGACATTTCTGAAATTTTCATAATATTATAAAAGTCATAACTCCCAATGTGCAAAGGTATGTGGCCAAAAAACATGATCTAATGCATAAATAAATTAAAGAGAAAAATAGGACCAATGAGATAGCTCAATAGTCTAAAGCACCTGCTTAGGCAAGCTTAGGCAGGAGCAGGGGACTGTAGTTCAATCCCGGGCACCATATGCCATGCCAGTCCCTGCCCCCAGGGCAGGCAGAGCTGGCCCAAAACAGAGAGAGAGAGAGAGAGAGAGAGAGAGAGAGAGAGAGAGAGAGAGAGAGAAATAAAAGGTAGATGATAAGGAATAGGGAGATAGTTTTTTTGTTTGCTTGTTTTTTTCTTTTTTTGTAAAAGGTAAAAAGGCAAACTCCTTCAGTGGTGAAGATAAGACAGAGAAATATTAAAAAAAAATTACCTTCAAAATGTGTTGTGCATATACACCAATTCCCTGTCATGAATATAAACATTATATACTACAAACATGCATGAATAACTTTTAAAAAGATAACGTACCTACTCCATAAATTTGTGCCAATTTCCACATTTTCCTCTAATTATCACTGATGTAAGACATTTCACAGTATATTTATGGATATTCATATGTGTACAGACATACACACTTGATTATAGTGATAATATTCTGCAATGAGTGATACTTTGTGGTGTGGCTATTTAAGAGATATCTACAGGATTCTCAGATTTTTTAAATACCAGAAGCTTACATAAGACATTACATGTTTTGGTTCAGAGAAAATGTAAGGCATGGGTACAGCGTCTGGAAGGTCAGACAGGGTGTGAATGACCTAGAACAAATAGGCTCATCTAGAAAACACGCCCATGCCGTGATGACAGGTGGCTGCTCACAAGATGCACCGGCTCCAGCACACCTTTCTTTCTCAGCAACAAGAGGCACTTTCCCTCCCATTAAGCTATCATATGCAAACGCTGAGGAAGAGAATCACTTGATAGTTATCTGAAATGACTGTAATTATTGTGATTCCTCGTAGTCCAGGGGGAATCACCTCTCTGAACACTTGGCAGAAATGTTCAGCACGCCGCACAGAAAAGCAGCTCAATATTCTCCAGAATGCCTGAGCCTAAATTCTGATAAAATCTTCTATTACCACCTAAGACCCACATTTGATAGAAAAAAAAAAAAAGGTTCAACACATAGGAAAGTCAATGCACAAATTGCTTTCAAAGCAAGTCGTAAAATTATTGTTGTTATGAATTAAACTTTGATATTTTTAGCAGCCCATTTCCTCAAAGTTGCAAAATAAAATTTTCTGGTACAACTGTAATGTCAGTGGCAGATACCCAGTCTTCTGTGTTTTCAAATATTTGTGCTAGAGTCCAATAAAGGAGAACTGGACATATTTTTAATTTAAATATAAATATAACAATCTCCTTTCCAATTTTGAAGATCAATGCATCAGGAAAGACAACACAATAATAACACTTAGTTTACCTACCAAACAGAGTTTGCTAACTAGAAATCATAGCAAATTTTTATAAAAATCATTTCTCTCAAGTATGCTATACTATGCTTGTCACAAGCTTTTCAAGTCTTTCAGCTAACAAGTCATCTGAAAGTGAGATAGGATTTAATCCAAAATTAACTTTTGAGAAAAAATTTTCCCCATGAAAATCTTATTTTGAAGAATACAAAGAAAAAGAAAATCTTCACTTGTGAGAAGAAAAATAAAGCCATTTCCACCATGAAACACCTGAGAATCATATTACCTACAAGCTACAAGAAATGAGGCTCATTTTACAGTTCACAAATTTATTGAGCCAGAAAAAAGCAGGATTATGCTCTTTGTATTTCACCTCAATACATACTTGAGAGACACTTACTTTTGGCAGAATTTGTCATAGGAATAGGGACACAGAAATTAAAAAGATAAGACTACCTCCAGGAAGTTCTTACATCTAGTGAAAAAGTGAATGTGTAAATAGTGATTTCAACTGTGGTCAAGCTGTGGTCTACCTGCAGCACAAAAATAGCAAAGAAATGATCAGTTCCAATGGCACAAGGTGGAGAAGATTAGCAGGAAAACTTTTACTGAAAGCAAGTGAGCAGTTTAAGGATTATTATACTTTGGGTAACCTGCAGCAATTGATTCCTTAAGATGTGCTAAGTGCAAGACTTAAGCCTTTTAGTCCTGCCAACTGCTTTGTAGTGGAGATAATATTGTCTCTAAGCAATGCGGAATCCGGGCTCAGTTTATAGGTAGAAAATGAGAGTGCTAACATTGCAACATGAGCACCTGGAGTCGAAAGCCTTGCTTCCGACGGTGTACGAGGCACTTCCTCCGGATTTCACACTTGCCACGCCCAGATAGGTGAAGTAGAACTACGCATTTGAAGAATGACAAATAAGGCTGCAATTCTGCAGCCACGGATCTACACGAAGACCGAAGGTGTCGGATTGGATGGAAGGATCAGAGGTCAGACGGACCGTGGGTGCTGCGACTTAGAGGGAGTAACAGAGCGTGACATCAGTACATAACCAAGAGACCAGATGAGGGATTCCCAAGAGCCACGTGACAGAAGAAGGGCTGGAGACCAAGGCAGACAGGGTGAGCAGCACACAGAGGAGGTGTGGGTAAGAAGTGGCAGACAGAAGAGTGTGCTGCAGGGAGTGCTGAGCACTGAGCTCCCTTCCCAGCCCCGCTCTCTACGCCTTCAGTGGTTTCATCTGCAGCGCTAAGACTTTCCTCACCCAAAAAATACTTAAGAAATCATTGTGTGTCCTCTGAGGGCAGCACTCTCTTCTCTTCCTGCAAAGAGCGGTTGTTTGGCCGCATTTTCCAGGAAAGAAAAGATTTTTCCTTTT
>NW_004524735.1:2306867-2307562 GCF_000260255.1 Octodon degus | reverse complement strand
TTGATGAAGCTTGAGAGGTCAGGAGTCCTTGTTTATTTGTAAACAATAAGCTCAAATGAAAAGGCCAATTGGAGAGGCAAGAGAGTTCGGCAGTTTATTTCCATGTCCTTGCAAGCTTTTCTTCTGAACTGTGATTTCTATAAATAAGAAACTCAAAAGCTGTAGGCAACAGCAGGAGTATAGTTACAGTGTATTTGGCCAAAGTCCTTACAATGTTAAAATATTCTTCCATTATATGCTGTCTGATACTGTGCACATTTGCATATAATGCTGTATTTTATAATTTAAAACTAAGTGCCTCGTCATTCTCTGCTAATGAGTACCCCAGACTCCTTTCTACAAGAGACGAATCCTTGCTTCTAGAGTTTGTGAACAGGGCTCCATCTACCTGGAACAGCAGGGCACAGATGTCTATGGGACGCTGGGATCTAATCACTCTGGTCCTTATTTGAGAGTTTTCTTTCTACTTGCTTTAAAGTTAAATCCTCTCTCCTGCATACCGCTTCCCTCTCTGTTTTATTTTCCCCTTCACCTTTATTTGATGCATAGGACACTTAAATAGATATTCATCCCTTAAGGACAGGAGAGATGCGCAATTGGACCATGTCATCTTTGTTCATAGGGTATAGACATGAATTAAGATCACCCCAGCACTCCTATGTCAAAAATGGATATTATTATTATTATTATTATTA
>NW_004524735.1:2305809-2306429 GCF_000260255.1 Octodon degus | reverse complement strand
GAAATTGTAAGTGTTCAACCTTGATATGCACCACTTTTTAAAAGAAAATTTGTTATATTCTTTTCTCTGAGATAACTGCTTATCTATTTTATCTCCTGAATAGCTATACATAAAGTCACACACAATTCTTCAGTCTGAAAATCCACTATTGTTTACTTTATTTCTTTGCAAACAAAAAGCGAACCAATTTCCCAGACATTGACCAGTTTGAAAACAGCTGTAGCCCTGTGCCCATTCGCAATATAAAAACCGGCAGTACCAAAGAAAAGCACTGGGGCCTCCTGCAGGGCTGCCTCAGCATAAAAAGAACTGGTTTATCTTCACAGGGTATGTCACAATGGGGACAATTCTTTATTATCTACTGATTTTAAAATATTTAGGTCAAGTCCATTTTTCTCATTAATCATTGTAATTCAAAGCGGCTTTCCACTGAGCTCAGGAAGTGATTCTTCAGTGAAGAAATCTTTGCAGCTTTTCTCTTTTCAGGAAAAGTTCCAATAAAAAAAGAGAACAAAAAGAAGTTGCTGCATTTGTTCTTAAATGAGTAATAATAATTGATACTTAGGCATAAAATTTGCAAATATCTTACTGAGTATGCCCACATGTCATTTTTTTTTTAA
>NW_004524735.1:2302509-2304224 GCF_000260255.1 Octodon degus | reverse complement strand
TAAAACCAATCAAAATTATTATACCCTTCGGCAATACATTAGTGACCTTTGTCTGGATTTGAGACACATTATCTTTTTCTGGAGACTTAGTTGTAATCTGTGACACCAATATAAATTTAACTTTCTGGTTTGTAGCACTTAGTGAGTGCATTGGATTGTGAGCCCCAAAACATGTTCGAAGAGTTCTTAGTGCTTACAATATATGCCACTAAAATAGCTTGAAAATTGAAATTTAATATCTTCGTCTTAGAGGTATAGTGATGTATTCATTTTCGTGTACTAAAATATCTTCTTCAGGATATGAATAAACCAAATTATGTCCGACAGATCTAACTTTCCTCTACAATGTCTTAACTACAAAATTCTTCTCTAAAAATAATGTCTTAACCGAGGAAAGTTTACCCTGTACGTGTTCTATTTATACTCAAGCATGTTGCAGTTTTACTTCCAGCTTCTCCAAGGCAAACTCCTGAGAATCTCCTTTGTCCCCAATAAGTTTTTCTGCCATAAGTCTTTACCCCTTTTTTAAATTTTAAAGAATACAAAATAGTAATAGAAAAAAAGAACATTAAAAACAATTCAAGGACCAATCAAATACCTCAGCAGGTTAAAGTGCCTCCTTAGGTGGAGCACAGTAACTAGGGTTTCATTCCCAGAGTGCCCTGCTGGAACCAGCCCCAGGGCACACTGAGACAGGATTGAGACTGGGTGTGGTGTGTGGTGGCACAGAGCGCCTGTAATAACAGCACTTGAGAGGCTGTAAACTGGAGGATCACTATGAGTTCAATCTGCACAGAGAGACCCTGTAGACCCAGTCCTAAATGCAAAAGAAAAAAAGAAAAAAAGAAAGAAAGAAAGAAAGAAAGAAAGAAAGAAAGAAAGAAAGAAAGAAAGAAAGAAAGAAAAAAAGAAAAGAAAAGAAAAGAAAGAAAGAATTCAAGATTTCACTAAATGAAGTAATAGGAACTCAACAACGGTTACTGCATTACATGACACTATCTTTAAAGTAATTGTTCAGATTACCAGAGATAAATGTATAAGATTGGTTTAAGGAAAACAAAACAAAACAATAACCAAGAAGATACAAGAGATTCAGAAGAGGGAAAAAATCAGAGTAAAACAACAACAACAACAACAACAAAATTAAGCATTAGCTGCTCCTTTCAGAAGACCAGCAGAAACTGACAATAGGGTTATCCCAACCCTTCTGCATGCCCACCTCTTTTGTGTGAAACAAGAGGAGAGAATTAGCACCCTCCAGCCTCTGAGAGTAGTGAGAGCTAACTCACACATGCATTACAACTCTTGTGACAGCTTTCCTGGCTTCTAGCTACCCATGGGGATCGAGCCTCCTGCTGCTCACCTTAGAAGACCAGGCAGCTCTGTCACCTGTCTGCTTTCTCTCCTAATCTCGCTTTGCTCTTACTGCCCTACATTCCTATCCAGAACTAGCTCTTCACCTTCGATTCCCTGTCTTGGGACTTACTCCCAGAGACACAGCAGAGATGTACATTCTGAAAACTAAGCACTACCTATTCCACTTGTCAGTGAGCTAGCTGATAAATCACTTTTGACAGTTTCTAAACACCGATCTCCAGATTTCTGCCACCCAAGTTTTATTGTGATATGATCCTCTTTCTATATTGCAAACTTAGCTGCTTTTTAAAAAATTTTATTTATTTATGTGTGTGTGTGTGTGTGTGTGTGTGTGTGTG
>NW_004524735.1:2301170-2301684 GCF_000260255.1 Octodon degus | reverse complement strand
TCTTTACTGTCATATAGAGCAAAATCGAGCAATTGCTTTATTGCCTCATCCAGGACATCAGTATTGGATATGAAGGGAAATCCCCCTAAAACCACAGAAAAGCAGAATTCAAAGAATTTCTAAATAGATGAGGAGAGGTCCATGAAGAGCACATGGAATATCAACGTCTCTTTTTGTTGACATCCTGTAGACATCTTTTCATTCAAACTTCTTATAAACCTCATAGTAAGCCAGAAAATCTAAAATGTTTTCCTCAGTTCTTTGATCTACTCAAGGAAATTGATCAAAACCAAAGCGAGAGTTGTAGTAACCTAAGTTACAGCTGGGTAGTCAGAAAAACAGCAAGGACAATCCTAGGCTAAGTCTTGGTAAATCGTGTCAGAATTTAGGCAACTTTCTGTTTTGGGGCTCAGAATTGCTCACTTTCTCTTTTTAGGAAGAGACTTTCATGCCCTCTGAGGTCACAGACGGGCTCTATGATGAAGCTACATATATGCAATACTGTACCTGAGTT
>NW_004524735.1:2294212-2296788 GCF_000260255.1 Octodon degus | reverse complement strand
TCACAACCAGGAAGTAAAGGAAAATGGGGCGATGAGGATGGACCCACGTGAGGGCACACACCCAAAACTTAAGTACCTCCCGCAGGCCTGGTTTCCTAAACCTCCTACCACCTCCCAGCTGCACCGCCTAGGTTCCCCACCCTTTCACACATAAGCCGTTGGGTGGCATTTAAGATATAAACTACAGCATTAGAAATTTTTGAAATCAAAATGACACCGAATGCATGTTGCAGTCTGAGAACACTCACATTTTTGGGTGGGCCAAGTCAACTTTTAAAGCAAGCTTGAAGTATAATGGTACTGTCCATGGCCCAAAACACTTTGCCACACTTCCTAGTCATCAAGACAATTCAGGTGCTTCAGCAGCGTTGTCACAAGAAAGAAGTGACACATTCAGCACTTGCATGGGTTGGCATGGTTCCGGGAATTCCTTCTAATGCCAGAACGTATGCCAGCTTCCACACAGTATCATGCCAGCGTTGTCACGCTATGATTGTTTTTCCATATGTTATACATGGCTTTTGTATTGACAAAATTCTTATTCACCAACAAATTCACCCTTTCGTCTTCTCATACCAATGTTCAGTATAAGGTATTCCTAATTCACTGCTAATTGTAATTAAAGACAGGCATTTCATTGTCAAAGTTGTGACCCTTTTTGTGTTATGCAAGGATAATTGGCTGGTTTCTGTTAGAACAGTATTCAGATATTTATATCCTCAGAATTTTCTTATTACATTTAAATTTGTTTGTGTTTCACAACCATTGTTTTGGAAGTACCACATATTCACCTCACTAAACAATGAATGCTGAAAGTAGGTGTTTATGAAGTAGTTGTCAGAGTCAGGCAGTTTTCACCCATAGTACAGAATAAAGTGCCAATTTATGCCTTGCAAGAATCAAAGTTTAGGGCCAACTCTTACCTTAGGTTAACTGCAGTTCAACTATTGCAAGTGAGGTCATAGCAACAACCATGACATGCTCCGATATCCATTAATAAGCTTAGTTGCTCTGGCCACACATTTGAGAACTGCTTCTGCATTGGCAGCGGATTGTGGTTTTCCACTCACAATATGGATTTAAAAGTATTTGTTTAGATGAGAAAAGCAAAGTGGGAACGTTTCCAAGAGCATTTTCAAGAAAGAAGTAAATCACTTTCCAGTTTAATTTCCTTTTTTACTTAACTAGTTTGATTTTCTGATTGGTCTTCTACATTTTGTGGTCTGTATTCTAATCTCACTTTCACACTTAGAGCATTTATTACAGTCACAATATTGAAGGCTTTTGCAGCTGGTTTTGCTGAAGACACGCAGTCGTTTCCTCCCTGCCCACAGAGTGCTCAGCAGTTTTGGAGACACTGTGATACCACATAGGAAGACTCATTAGGACTATCACAGATAAAGGAAAGAGTTATCTAATAAATAATTTATAATTCAGTGATTAATTGTAAAACCACAGCTGTGAAGTTAATTCAGTGCTGAGCAGTGAGCAGAAGGCTGTTTTCCCCTCAGGGGTCAGGACTCTCCAAGAACGGGAGCCTCAGCAGAGGACCACAGGCAGTGACTCCCAGCTGTGGTCCCTTCAGCTTTGTCCTGGCCTCTGAGATGAAGTGCCTTTAAAGCAGCATGTTCTCTAGCTGAAGCACTCTGAGTTCCTCTGATCCTCTCAAGTTTAAAATCCAGAGTTTCGAATACAAAAGCATGCACACAGAGCATCATAGTTGGCTTGTAAATGTGCAGCCTCATGCAACTGTGCAAAAAAAAAAAAAAAAAAACCAGACAGAAGGAAAAACAGGAACTGGCTAGTTCTGTTTATGCAAGAAATAGTTGCCAACAAAGTGATCTAAAAAGGAGAAGGGAATTGAGAACCCTAGAATCAGATGTTTACTCAAATTAGAGTATTATTGAGTAAAGTAGTGAATGCATCATTAAAAATAATGTCTTTTGGGATGAAATAAAGCAAAATTGCTTTTTAGGTACATGAATACTAATCTTGCCAATAGTCAGGACCTACAATAAATATTACCTCTTTCACTGATCAAAAATAAACAAGATAATATTAGATTTCAAAAATCCTTCAACAGGAGTTTTATTTCCCTTAAATTGTGTGGAAATAAGTATATATGTATATATATATATCCTTATTAATGCTATTCATGATAATTTTCTAGTTCCTACTGCAGTACAAGAATACATTAACAAGTGTTTGAAATGATTTAACACCCCAAGTAGCTTTTTTATTTTTTTAATGTATTTGGTACAGGCTCTACAAGGTCTCACTACACAGATCGGACGCGTAATGACCCTCTTGTTTTCAGCCTCCCAACTACTGAGACTACAGGCGCGTGCCACTGCTCCCATTCTCAATCACGGTCTCACATAGCTCCGGGGGCTGGGCTGACACGGCATGCCAGGGAATGAACCTCAGTCCCTGTGTCTGCCTAAGCAGGAGCTTTAATCCACTGAGCTATCTGGTCTGCTCTCAAGCAGCTTTTTGATACAAATCATTTGACATCTATCAATTTGTAATCTGACTCTTACAGCTGGATTATTTGTAGCTCTCCTCTTGGTCCTGTA
>NW_004524735.1:2285885-2293317 GCF_000260255.1 Octodon degus | reverse complement strand
AGATATATCTGATCTCTCTATTATAACCATTTTTAAAGATCAAGCTTGGCATTACTATACATAGTCTGTTAAACTTATCCTGATATGTGTTTAAAGCTTAAGGAAAACTTTATTAAAGGCTATTACAGGATGCAGATTGGAATGTTGGAAGAGGGCAGAATATTGTGAATTGAGGTGATTGATAAATGCAGAAAAGGAGTGTGGACAACAGTCAGTGGGAAGAGCGAGAGGTGGGTGGACAGAAAATCACTAAAAGGGAAGATTCCGTATAGGAGGTTTTTGTCAAACTGATTTGACAGGCTTCTGGATGAAAGCAGTTACATAGGAGAGATTTATATCGTAAAGGCAGGGAGGAGGAACTTGATATGTGAGGATAAGCAACTGCTGCTGTACAGGAGAAGGATTCCCCCTAAATTGATGTCTCAGGTTCCGTTCTGTGAGGAGACTTGGTCAAGGAAGGTACATTCCCATTTCAAGATCTGTTCAGGAAAAGAGCTCAGATATCTAATGCTCTTTCAGAGGGAGCTTGGGGTACACTCACTTTCTTATTTTTCGTAGTGGAGATTTGCTCAGCATGCATACATGAATTACCATTACTCCCAACTGAATACATAGCAGAATCTATCAAAGTGAACCTGGAACTTGTACAGGAAATACTGAAAGGAAAGGAACAGTTTCTTTCTCTGGGATTATGAAATTTTGAGAGCTGTGATTCAGAAACTATCATCTGATATGCAACTTCCAGGGAAAGAGATCCTTTTGTGCTGTAAAGCAAGAGTAAAGATAAACAACAAAAGATAGCAGAATGTTGGGGGGGGAGATGGTTCAGTGGAATAAGGGCTTCTGTGGCAAGCACAAGGGCCTGAGTTCAATCCCTGGTTCCACAAAACAAACAAACAAACAAAACGCAGAATGTTGGCCAAATCTGGACAGTGTTTATTGGAATTCCTGAATGCAGCTGTGCGTGAAGCTACTCATGTGGGAGGGCAATATGTGATCTCAGTAATGAGAGTTTAGATTTTTCTTTAAAAAAATTTACTTCAAGTGCTTTAACTTGAGTTAACTTGCTGCTACTATGAGATTCCTGCAAAATTCAGGCAGAGCAAAACCAGCATTTGAAGTGTGGAATCGCAGTGGTTGTCCTTTAACAAAGCAGGCAAACCTTCCCTAAGGGCTCCATCAGGGAGGGTGTATTTTCCATTTGGACCTCATAGTGCACAGTGCTAGACCTCCCCAGTGTTTCACCCACAGCTGTTCCATTGTGCTTTTCTCCGTAGCATGACTTCCACTTCCATTACTAATGGTCTGCCATTAGTAATCTCTGATAAGAGAGGGACAGGCCCTTGCTCTAATAGATGCTATGTGGTTGCCCTTTATGCCAAGAATTCCTTGTTCTTTTTCACTATCATTTTTCAGAGAAATATTTATTGCTCCAAAAGCTCTGGAAGCAGTCAAGGGCATGATTGAAAAAAAAAAAAAAAAACCCACACTGTACTGTTAATTTAATTGGGACCATTTCCAAAGACATTTCAAGGTCTATAAATTCCAGGAAGCTCATACAGCTTTTTTGCATGTTTTTATTTCAATTTTTAAGTGATACAAAGTAGATACACATACTTATGGAGCACACTGTGATATTTTGACATACACAGACATTAAGAAATCATCAAATTAGGTATTTAAATATCCATCACCTCATAAATTTGGCATTTCCAGAGAACATTCAAAATCCTCTCGCCTACATATTTTGAAATATGCAATACAATATTTGTTGGCCCTCAACATCTTACTGGGCAACAAATCAGCACTGTGTATTTTCCCTCTCACTGTTACTGTGCTCTTGTTAACTAACCTGTACTTACCTCATTCCACTGTCCTCCCCAGACTCTGGTATCCCCTGTTCTATCATCTGCCTCTCTTTTGATTCCACACAGGAGTGAGGTGGTGCTGCACTTGTTTCTCTGTGCCAGGCTTCGCTTCTCGTAGTCTAGGTTTATTCATGTTACAAGAAATGACAGAATTTCATTATTTCTCATGCCTGATAGTGTTCCACTTCTGTCCGTGTGACACATTATCTTTCTTCCTTTATCTGTGGATACATGCTGAGTTTGTTTCCGTCTGTGGGCTGCCACGAAGAAAGTTGCAGTAATAGGAGGCGCAAATAGAAACACTGCCTACACCCCCTTATTTTTTTGATTAAATTATTGCATTCAATTATATTGTGCATTGAATAAAAGATGTATTTCTAGGGAAAGATCACATAAACAAGCTCTTATGAGGGGTATGTTACAAAAACTACAATAACTTCTTAACATTTCTAATATCACATAAAACGATCATCTCTGATTTCCGTTACAGTAAATTTTGATACAGAGTGTGTCCATCTGCTCACAAGTGACCAAAACACACATAAAATGAGCTTGTAACAAATACTCAGAATTAATTATTTTTCTTCTTTAATTTAATTTAATTTTGATGAAAAAAGACAAAAGCAAAAATAAATAGCAGAAATAGACACACAAACAGTGTAACATACAACAATACATACGTTACAGATTTTCAAAACAGGGATAGCTAATTAACAGTGGTTGCTATATTACCTGTTTTTATCACCAAATCTATTGCTCAGGGGGTATAGTTATACAAGATTGGACAAATAATTAAATATTAACACTTGCTTTCAAGAAATCTTTTTTTTTTTCAGGTAGTGGGGATTGAACTCAGAACCCTGCACTTGCCAGGAAAGCAAGCTTATTCTACTGAGCAATCTCCCCAGGCCTACTTTTAAGAAATCTTAACTTCTTTCTTGTCTATTTTTACTTTTTTGAGATTTATTTTAAAGAGAGTATGATGATAATTGACATTAGAAATAGTACACATTTAGAAGATTGAGATATGAGGTCTTCAACCAAGGTTTTTTTTTTTTAATTTTATTTATGTGTGTGTGTGTGTGTGTGTGTGTGTGTGTGTGTGTGTGGCCAGCTCAGCCCACCAGGGGGCGGGGCTGGCTGGCATGTGGTGCTGGGGGATTGAACCGCGGTCCCTGTGCTGTTTTGCCAAGCTTGTTCTAAGTAGGTGCTTTAGTCCACTGAGCCATCTCACCAGCCCCCTAACACAGGGCTTTTTTTTTTTTTTTTTTTTTTGCAGAACCAAGGATTGAACTCAGGCCCTTGCGCTTGCCAGGGAAACACTTATTCCACTGAACCATCTCCCCGGCCACAACCAAGGGTTTTGTATTTTTAAGATCTGATTAAACATACAGTACTGCAATGTTTGCTACATAAAATAACTAGAAAATCTTTTAGAGAGGCACCTTCATAATCAGAGGCTGGACTATACTTAGAGACTTAACACTGGTTATATGCAAAAGGAAACGCATTTCAGTGCGAATCACTTCACATGTTATGCAGCTCTCACTTTTCTTGGTACAATACTCAGGAGCTTACCATCTTGACACTTGAAAGCAGGAGGAATAGTTCTACTTTTATCTTTTGTTCCCAGTGACACACAATGCAGTGATAAATGTCTCCAGTCTCTGCTTCTTTTATGACATTTATTAGCAGAGAAATCTCTGATACTTCAGCTGAAATTTGGCAGTCCAAGTAGACTGCTCCACAGTACCCTTCATGTTCTAGAAGCAACACTTTCAGCTGACCTTTTGACCTTTTTACCCATAATCCAGTGTATACTCCAAAAATGTCCCTGAGAATGTATTGCCACATGAGGAGTTTCCAACAAAGCCAACTCTGCCTATTTTCTCACTCACAGAACATGTTCTTGCCACAAAACCAATGTTATTGGTGATAGAAACTAAAGCAGCTCTTGCCAGGTCTTCTTTAGTGACAGATTCTCGCTTCTCTTTATAAATATTCTTGAAACTATATACTACAGCTCAACTTGGCAGACCAAATCTTTCATAGTCTCCTCCATAAATATCTTGGACCAGTTTGTCAGCTTGGGTGCTATCACCCTTGTATGCCATTTCAAGAGCTTCTTCAAAGTTTTTGCAGCTAGTCAATAAACTACATAAGCCCAGAAATGTACCCCCCTCCAAGGCTTATCCCAGTCACTGCTTATAGTTGTCTTTGGAATGGATTGCTACAGCACTAGCACTTGAGTCAGTGCTTTGTACCAGTAGTGGATAGGGATCATCAAAGTTAAAAGGCATTTTCTGGCATCGCTCAGGTTCCGAGGCCTTAGCAAAATAATAGCACTCTGTTTGTCTATTGAAACTGACAGAATCTACACCCAGGAAGCCTTTTGCAAGGCAGTCCAGGTCACCCCTTTGTGCAGGTGGAGGTTTCCAATTGTATGGAAATCTGTCTCACACTTGTAAGCACCACCTCCTGTAGCACATAACACCATGTGTAATGTTGAGAAGTTTTTATCTCTTACCATTTGGGTAAAAGTAGGCAAGTCCTGGATTGGAAATCTGATACAGTGCAAGTTCCCTCTTTGGCCAAAATGTGTTAAGTCCTTCAGTTCAAGGTGCACATCGTGGATGCCGGTGCATCCATATGCCACATTAGAAGTCAAATATTTTTGAATGCTTTTTAAGTTTTCAACTTCCACTTGTTCTTCCTCTGCTGTGACCTCAAGAGGTTCAAAATAGGAGAGCTTTACTGGAGTTCCTCCAACGTCCACGCCACGCCAAGAGAAAGACGGCTTCTTAGCATCCCTGACTTCCAGGAGGCCGGCCTGAGGGGTGAGGACGAGGGGCGGCTTCCAGTCTGGTGCTCAGAGAGGAGCAACAGCGACTCCGGAGGTGGCTGGGCCACCGCATTAGGAAGTCTGGCCAGTTTGGTTCTTCCCCTTGGCCCGCCAGGCGGGACTGGGCCTGGAGAAGCAGACTGAGGCTCATGTGAAGTGTTTCTCACTGAAATGCTTTTCCTTTTGCATATAGCCAGTGTTAAGTCTCTAAGTATAGTCCAGCCCTTGGTTATTAAACTTCCTCTCTAAAAGATTTTCTAGTTATTTTATGTAGCAAACATTGCAGTACTCTATGCTCAATCAGATCTTAAAAATACAAAACCCTTGGTTGAAGACCTCATATCTCAGTCTTCTGTCATCTCTGTCAACTCCTGGCCCAGAGGTCGGATCCCCACCCCTGCAAGGGGAGGCCAGAGCTAGCAAGATGGGGAAAGATGGTTGTGGTCCTCAGAGCAGCCCCGCCCTCATTCCCTTTCAATAAATGCTCAGCAACAGGAACGCAGAATCACGTGGTAGTTCTTCTTGTAGGTTTTTAATAACATTCCACATTCTTCTCCATACTGACTACATTAATTTACATTCTTACCAAAGATGTGCAGATGTTTCCCTTTATCTATATCATCACCAGTATCTGCTTGAGCTTCGTTCTAATATTCTGCTAATAATAATTGTCATTAGGGTAAGACGTTATCTCATGGTGGTTTGGCATGCACATACACTTCATTGACCCAGTGTCTTGGCTACTTTTGTGTCTCTTTACACAACATCCAATATCTACAACTTAAGAGAAGAGAGATTACAGGTTTTATTTTATTTATTTTCATTTATGTATGTGATACAGGGTCTCAATACCCAGCTCAGACACATAGTGAACCCCTGTTTTGAGCCTCCCCAGATCTGTGATTACAGGCATGTGACACTACGCCCAGAAACAGGTATTTATCACTGCCTAAATCGCCAGCCCTGGGTCACAGGTTTTAGAGGGCTCAGTCTATAGTCAGCTGGCTCCACGGCAGAGTGCGTGGTGGAAGGGTCTGAGTGGGTAGAGCTGCTCAGGAAGCAAAGAAAGGAGCAGAGCCAGAGTGGGAGATGCACCCTTGCAGGTCATGAGCCCCACCTGTGCAGCCCCCACCTCAAATCTAGATTATTCAGCCCCAGCACTGATTGCAAGAAGATTCTGTGAGGCAGTCTTTGGGTAAACCACAGTATCTGTTGACCATTTGGATGTCTTTATTGGAGAAACATCTACTTTGGTCTCTTGTCTATTTTAAAAATTTGTTTATTTTTATTTATTTATCCATTTTTTGAAAAAGTCAAATAATTTTTGATTTTTAAAGGCAGAGCTGCCTTGGTGAGCTAACTGACAAGTAGGGATAAATGTTCTTCCAAGTGCTGAGGCAGTCCCTCTATTCAAGGAGTAACCGAGCATTTGGATTCATTTGTGTCCCAGATGTTGGGCAAATTGAGGAGATGGAGCAATTGACAACACCACGCACAACCTCAAGCTCCATGGTACTTATTACTGAGCTAGGAAACCATCCTGAGATAGCATCGCAGGAGCTAAATTGCTGCCTAAAAGCAGAACTTCTGTATTTATTCCAGACTCCTGTAACGAAGTCATATGTTTCTGGGAAGGCTGCTTAGTGACTTTTGTCAGAGTCATGACTCTGTTAGGGGATACAATTGGTGTTGTTTTATTTATTTATTTATTTCATTTTAAAGAGAAAAAGAAAGATTAAAAAAATGAAACCAAGATTCAAAACAGGTTAGCAGGATGTTGTATAATTCATGATGGATCTCTGAGGGTGAAGTTCAGGGAAAATAATGAAGAGGATGTTTACCAGGCAGCAAGCTGTCAGGACAGAATGAGGAATTAATGTTAATAATATGTAAGGAACTTCTGTATGTTTGTGAAGTATTTAGAGTTCCTTACATAATACCAATATTAATTCCTCACTCCTGTTTGTTTTCTCAGAACTATCTTAAGAGACCAGAGGAGGAAATCTTGTGTACTCTGAAGATTTAGGATAACAGCGGGATGTGACTGAGAAGGATCACGTAATTTAGAGGGCTTATTGTACACTGCTCTTGGTCAATAATTGGTACTTTTTAAGTGTTAGGTATGAACCCACACAATCGACCGGACCAGGCATTCTGATGCGAGTAGATTTACTGGGGTCAGCAAGCAGACTGGCTATCTATCAGACCAAGACAGCAGTAAATAAGGGGGGGGGAGTGCAGAAGACTTTGTAGGATCTTTAAGGAGGGTGATCCTGGGCTATAACAATTGAGGGTGAACTAATCTTGGAGGTTACCTGGTCTGTGGGGGATCTTTAATGTTAACAAAGGAGAGTTTTGTGGTTGCTTGCCTAGGTCAAGGTCAGGTGGACCTCTTCTGCAGTTTGGGTTTGTCTCTGCATGGTGCCAAGGGGGAGAGAGTTTGGGGACAGGATGCCTGGAAACCAAGAGGGAGAGTGTTTGGGGCAAGGTGCCTGGGAAACTTTGAATCCTGACCTATCAGTAAGTTTCTCAATGAATACGCTGTGCATGCTGAGTTCTGGACTCACACTACCAATATTTCTGAGTCCCCTGTGTCCGATGACATCCAGCCTTGCTGTCCTCCTGGCTTCAATTGATCTGCAACAGTAGGACAGTTATAATAGTTGATACATTGTGTATTGTCTTTCTAGTGGTTAAGGACAGTACAGGATGTGCATGATAG
>NW_004524735.1:2282124-2285529 GCF_000260255.1 Octodon degus | reverse complement strand
TTGCTGTGTAGTAGCTTCTTAGTTTGATTTTGGCTTTTGTTTTGTATAATTTTCAGTTCTCAACGAAAACCTTTTTCCAGACAAATTTCATTGTACTTCCGTTATTTTTTCATAACATCATTATCTTGTTGTGTCACATGTTATGTCTTTAGTATGCCTGTTTTTGCTTGTGGTGAGGCATACGGTCTATCCTCATTCTTCTGCATGTGAATATCCAGGTTTCTCAGAACACTTATTGAAAACACTGTTATTTTGTTTTGTGTTTATGATAACTTTAATGGAAATAGTTGACTATAAGTGTATCAGTTCATCTGTGTATTCTCCCTTCTGTTTCATTGATCTATTTGCTTATTTTTATGTTTTAGCATGCCACTTTAGTTACTCTCATTCATATTTTTGAGTCTTTAGCTTGCTTTTGGTGTTATAGACATGTGGACATTATTGTTTCTTCCAATTCATGAGCATGGGGCATCCATTTATTTCCATACATTCATTTTTTTCATGATTGTTTTATAGACTTCCATATAAAGGCCTTTCACCACTTTTGTTAAATTTCTTAAGTGCTTTATTTGTTTTTAAGTAATGTAAATAGTATTGTAATTTTCATTGATTTACTTTTCATCTAGCTTAATACGGAACATGTACATGTGGTTCAAGAAAAGCTGTAAGCAAGGACAGCTGGAACATCATACCAACAGCACAAGAAGTATTACCAAATATCAACAAAGAGGATTGTCCCAAGTTAAAGAGCCTCTGTACAGGGGCCGTGGGGGTGGTGATAGCTTAGAGGCAAAAACACCTACCTGGCAAGCACAAGGACCCGAGTCCGATCTCTGGCCCCCCATGCCCATGCCTTGTGTTCTCAGCTCAGGATGTCAGGGTGCACTGTCTCGGCCCCAGATGTGGGTGCCCACTGTGTGGCCCAGAAACAGGGCATCATGGCATGAGCCTGCCATCCCAGCACTTAGGAGGCTGAGACATCAGGATCTCTGGGAGTTTGCGACCAGCCTGAGAACTAAAAATGTGAGCACAAAGGTGGAACAAAATTTTGGTCTCAAAAAAAGAAAAAAAGAGCTTCTGTACAGTAAACAAAATACCAGAATGAGTCTACAGGATGGGAAAAGTGCTCGGTGCTCTTCTAACAGAGGACTAATATCTAGAATATGTAGAGAACTCAAAATAATTTTTTCTTGAGATTGTGGACACAAGAGGAGATGGAAATCAGACATCTAGGTACCTTTATTTTGTGGCAGTACCAAGGATTGAACTTTGGACCTTGTACTTGCTGGGCAGGTGCTTATGCTGCTGAGCTATCTTTCCAGGCCCTCTCTCTTTTAAATGCCTTACTCTGTGCTTCTTGCCCACTTCTCGTACCCACAAAGTGCAACCCCTTCCTCACTGTGCTTCTAGACCTGCAAGCAGCAACAGCTGCTTGCTTCCATTTCTCTGAACAATGAATAATGACAGTGTTCTTTAAGGCAATATTACCAAATGTACTAATGTTCATGTGGTACTTTGCAATTTTCAAATCAGTTTTTCATCTTACTCATACAAATTTAGATGCACACAGTGAGGGCAGATCAATCAGGCTGGAGGATTGTAGGGCACAGGCAGCGTGTGGCACAGGCCTTTGTGTGCTCTGCAGGAGAGTCCTGGCTCCTGGCTCTGCTGCTCTTGCAGGCCATCATGGGACATTGAGTTTGGAATTAAAAAACAGTCATGACTCTCTTATATAGTTTGGAATAATTCTCCTAAAATTCTTGTCTTCCAAATTTTGCAGCCATGTGATTCTTTTGATTTTTAACATTTCTGTGTATATTTCTTCTTTTCTTTATATGTAAGACAATTTCATGAAAACTAGAATTCCAGATGAAGCCAAAATTTAATTAGAACAGGTATTTTATTTTGTAACACATAACACAATTCTAGTAGGTAATTTATGTCATGAAGGTAGAGAAATGTATTGTGTTTTAATCTAATTTAAGATACAGTGAAATGGGCTTATCAGCCATCTTTTTTCTTGAAGCTACTGATGATTTTGTTGTTTATAAATGATAGTTTTTATCTTTCTGCAATGCTGGTTTATGTACTTTTCTGTCTGAAATCATTCCTTTATGATTCTTGATACTTTTCTGAATTTTTTCGTTGTTCAAAAAGAAGTTGGTTTTGAAGATTTATAAGAGAGGTACCCCTACATTTTAGGAAGAAACACAGCTGTTAGAAATTTTTCTATTTTTCATAGCACCTTATATCTATTTATGAGGCTTTTCCTTATATAAAGTCATGCACAAATAGAACTTGCACTGTAGCACAGAAGGCAAATCATTAGTTTTAGAAATCCAATTCATCTCCTTGAAGGGAATCTCTTTGCATCCTATCTACTTCAATTAACTTAATTAAAGCTGTTTCTAAAGAAAAATTTATGTGAATCAATTTTACAGTATTTTAAAAATTAGAATATAGAGTGGACAGGAGATGTGATCATAACCTTTTAAGTATATGTACAGGACATAAATTGTGCTATGCATGTCACTCTGCTGTTAGCAGTCACTTCAGGTCAAAGTTATAAAACAGGATAACCTGCAAATATTGCTCTCTTGATTTTAGACCACCATGGAAGTAAATACCACAATAAAGGAAGTCAGGATATTTCTAATCTACCCAAAATACATGCTATGTTTTTACTGCTCTGTAGTCTATCAAATATGCAGTAGCCTCATTTAAAGTAGTCATGTATATGTTCATTAGCATATCTCACTGAAAAAAAGATGCTATGAATAATCTGAGTTCTCAGCAAGCTGTAATCTTTTCAGATGAAGATTTTTTGCCTCAATGTTGATAACTGCTGATTAATCAGGATGGTGGCGACTGAAATTGATGTACCTGTGACAATTTTTTAAAATTACAATGACCTTTTTATGCGGATTCATTCTTCCTTTAGCATTAAACTATGCTGTTTAATACCCACAGTAAAACTTTCTTGAAAATAGGTTAAACTGTACAACTGCCTTATCAGCTAAATTTAAAGGACATCCTATATCTTTGTGGTTTCAGCTGTGTTTGCAGCATCTAAACCAGGATTTGATTCCATCTTTGCAAAATCCTTTTTTGCTTCTTAGTAAGGTATGGATACTGTTGTGCCAACAAAGGGAAAGCCATGGATTGGAAAGCACCACTGATCCACTCTGGGGTCGAGGCTGTGCAAGGTGAAATTTGATTAAGCATCTTTCCTCAGTCCAGTGAGCAGGACCCACATAATATTAAGGAAGAATAAAAAACATTTCAAAGTGGCAGCAGGTGTGACGTGTTTCTATGTTGGTGCAATCCTCAAATGTGCCTTATAATATACTCCACCTACACTTACTCTTTGTGTGCCCAAGATAGACACTAATTGGTGATAAAGGA
>NW_004524735.1:2262810-2265725 GCF_000260255.1 Octodon degus | reverse complement strand
ATAGATTTTTGTTTCTAAATATGCATCTTTATCTTTAAAATGTGGACATGGAAATTTGACTATATATTTAGATAAAATTGGCCCAACTACTAGCACAGGCTATATATACTAACCAGTCTATAAAATTACTTCACCTTATAGAACTTTGGTATATTCATTTTTCTTTTTCTTTTATTTTATTTTATTGTTGTAGTTAGTACAGTTTCTACAGGGTTTCACTACATAAATCTGATCCGTAGTAATTCTTCTGTTTTCAGCCTCCCAAGTGCTGGGATTACAGGTGTGTGCCACCACACCCATTCTCAATCACCGTCTCAGTGCACCCTGGGGACAGGACCCGCATGGCACACCAGGGACAGAACCCCGTCTGCTGCGCTCTGCCAAAGCAGGCACCTTAGTTCATTGAGCTATCTGGCCAGCTTATATTCATTTTTTTTTATATTCATTTTTAAAATGAAAGTTAATACCAACTTGTAGAAGAATTTAAATTGCAAGTAATATCATACACAAAATTAAAATAAAATGGAGGCTCGTAGAAAACATAATTTTTCAGTCCCTGCCTCAGAGATTTATTAGAAAACGTTAAAAAAAGTCTTTAAAATGCCACAAGTAAGACAATTTTTTAGATGCAGACAACTTGTCAGAGTGTGCTAGTCATTGTATTCTAAGCACTGAATTTATATTTGTTAGCATTTCAGAATATGTAGATGTTTCGACTTGAGATTCCACATAACATAGATGCTTGCCTATGTGTCTCCCTGTGTGGCATACATTTCTTCAGGATTTATGTCACTGTCGGTGCAATATTTTAGCTTCTACTTTGCCTATTTTTATGCTGTGACCTTTTCTAAGTCTCTCTTAGGAGCTTTGACCTAAAGAAGTTATGATCAGTAGACCTGCAGCTCTTCTCAGAAAGCATTTCATCACTCCCACTTCATTGTTGAAACACCACCCAAAAAGTCTTTGTGCCTCTAGTTACACAGGAAGCTGTAAAACAAAGCTACTACATGGCCATTACTCCATCAGTACTTGTGTAGATTAACTATTTCCCAGGTTTGTTTCCAGTTTATTCAATTTGTTGGGGTAAATGAAATCAGACACATTTAAAATTGCAGGAAGCTCTGCGCATTTGCAAATATCTGTCTTTGTTTTATCTTCTGACTATTAGGACTTTCCATGTTGTAAAACGACAGGAAGGACAAAAGAGGATTTATTTACTCTTTAAGACATGGAGAGAATCCAAGGGACATTGGTGATCTTCTGATCTGGGACAGAAAGTGTGAGATTTTATGGTCTTTTCTTAGGAGTGGGGTTTGAGGGTCAGCTCAGCGGCACACAGGAGCTGGTTGGAGGCTCCCAAGTGCGCATGGGAAAGGTATCCAGGGTTCAGGTGGGGATGAAGGGGGACGGGACCATTGGGAAGATCAGCCGTCCTGTCTGGGATTCAGCCATGTTGGATCAAGGCCATGATAACTTAGCAGCTTGTCCTCAGACTGGACCCTATCTCTGACAAAGATTTTTTTTTTTTTGAAAGACAAATCAATAATGTACTGAGATCACTGCAAAACTGAAACAGAGAAGTCAAACAAACCAAAATTTCCCGTTGTCTATTGCCGTTGGTTTTATAAAGTAAAGGAGAGTTGAATGAATTAAAAACTACATTTGTTTTTCTGTGTATTTGTCTACAATTTTCACATGTACTGTAATCAGTGTGATCATACCAGAGTAATAGCTGTGTGAGAGATGGAATCCACCCATTCGAGACTCACCTAGTCGCCACAGTGAGAATCTGTCAACAAACAAACAATAGAAAACATGGATTAAGGTCGTGGTCAAAGCATCCTACTGCATTTTGACATTCTGTAGCGTTTTAGATGCATTCTTATTTTTCAACGAAGTTTCAGAAATTTAATCAAATTCTTAATTCAGAAAGAATACCACACATTTTAAATTTATTGAAGTTCTGCAGAAGCAGGTGTTCAGTCATGAAACATTGTCATTATGTAAGGAACTGGGAAAAGACACTTTCATATGGGGTTAATGAAAATAAAACCTACTTCAAGCTATTCTCAATGTCTGATATTTTATTGCTGTAAATGTATGTAACCTATCACTCTCATGACCTCCAGTTGATACTAATAAAATTACCAAAGATTCAGAAAGCTATGGGAAACAGCACTCTTCATGTAAAGGTAAGAAACTTGTTTAAAAATATCAGGCACCTTTTAGGTACCCCTGCGTTAGACTCCCATCTCCTGCCAGGTCTTACGGCCCAAGGCAAAGAGGAAGAGCCAAGACAGGATGGCAGTGCTGTGGGGACCTGGGGTGACGTGTTGTCCACAGGGGACAAAAGGCTGAGGGGCAGTTGGAACCTTGGAATTTAATGATCACTTCACATTGAGAAAGTGGCCAGGGATTGAGGCTACATGTGCTAGACACATAGCAAGGCAGGCAAAGCTTGCAAAGTGGCAAACAAAGCATTCTTATGAAAGGGGTGGAACAGTCAGATTCAGGTCATGTTTAGGGCATAACCTGCTTGGTAGCCAACTCTGGGAGGGAATTTTCTCCGGTGCTGCACACAGCCCTCAGTGGAGACCTTGTCTCTATCAGCCCCACATCCTCGTAGACCACCGCTCTGGGCTGCACCGTGGTCGTTGGTGAGGAGCAGCACTAGCTAGATGCTGCCCACTTGCTATCATGAACGCACATTCGCAGCTTGGACTAGACTCACGCATTATACGAAAGCCAACCTAGCCAAGCCACCTCTGTACAGCCTGCGCTGCTTGCTTAGTAAGCCCCATGTTTGGGCCTGGGGTAGACAGTGTTGCGGTCCTCCATAGCACCTAATGAAATGGACAGGCAGGCACTCAAAATAAAAGAAAATTTTATCTTTTATCAAAATTAAAAAAAAACTT
>NW_004524735.1:2258182-2261662 GCF_000260255.1 Octodon degus | reverse complement strand
TATATTTTTATAATGCTATTTTTAAAATACAATTTGTCTTATAGTATACCTAAATTCATACTAGTTACATACCTGATAATTAAAAGCCAAGAGTGATTAGTGTTTATCCTACTGATCAATGTCTTACAAAACCTCATTTATGGCTTTACAAATTCTATCTTCATTGAAGACTCTGAAGTTATTGTATGTGAGACCAATTACTTGGACTCCCATTTCCCAAAGTCCTATTTGATGTGTGCACTTGGATGTTATAGCCATATCAGATGCCTGCCCAATGATTTTGATTTCTCCTTCCACAATCTGCTGTCATCTTTGTGAGCTCACCTGCACACATACATGAGTTGCATTTAGACATTTCTTCAACCCACATTCAATTCAACAGCTCACTTTATGAGGGCATCGAATCTAATCTTTCTCCTTCACTGCCGTATCCTGCCTAGACCAAGCTGGAGCAAATCTTTTGCCCAGGCAATAGCTGCAACCTCATACCCAATCTCCAGAATTCTCTTTTTGCATTTTGTGAATTTGTTCTCTTGAGCACATTCCCAGCAGCCAAGATGAATCCTTTGGGTGTCAAATATATCACATCTGTGTTTTTATTTTTAAACAGAAAACTTCAGTGGTTTATCTTGGAGTTAAAACTGAATTCTTTTACTTTGCTATAAATTATACTCAATCTTCCCAGCTCTAGATAGCTGACTTTATTTCTTGACTTTTATCTTTGATAAAGTCACAAATTTTATGATAAATAAATGCAGCTCTTATAGCATAAGTCAGCTCAATATTTATTTAAAATTAAATTTTAATTGGTGTTCTCTTTTAATATCAGGTAGCTTCAAATCCTTATTAAATGGACATAGATTATTTGCTACTTATTAAGAAAGTTAACTGGGAAATTGTTAGAGAAAGGATAAAAATCATCAACTAAAATACTTAAGTGATACTTTGCTTTGAAGATATATGTACAATATCAACCGATTTTACTTTGCTATAAACATAGTATCAATTTTGGTACAAATTGCCATCCACTTAGGATATTATGTATCATTCAAAGCCCTCTAAATTTGTTTTTCTGTTGAGTATATTTTTCTATGCTTTCAATTTTGCTATGAAAAGATATGCATTTTCCTGAATGCTTGCTATAGTACTTTTTTTGTTTTTGTTTTTGTTTTTTCTTTTGCATTTTAGGGAAGGCTCTAAAGGGGGTTCAGGGTCTCACTACTAGATCAGACTCAGTGGTCCACCTGTTTACATCCTCCCAAGAGCTGGGATTACAGGCATGCACCACCGCGCCCAGTCTCAATCGCCATGTCAGCAAGCCTTGGGGGGGGGGGACAGCTTGGCAGGTCCAGGGACCAAATCCCTGCTTCTGCACCTACTTGAAGGTACTTTAATCTGCTAAACTATTTGGCCAGCCTGACCTATTTGTCCAGTCCTGCTTGCTATCTTTCTTATCTATGATTTTTGCTTAGTTTTCTTGCTTCTCTCATCAGTATTTATGGATGTACCTATAGAATTACCCTTCTCAGATTTCTCCAGCAGAATTACTATTTCCTTTATAAAAAAAAAACTTCGTACCTACCTTAGATAATTTTCTTTTCCTTTTCCTTAGGCAGTTTTATGCACAACTACCAATTTGTCAATAATATTCTTTCATACAATGTTTATGACAGAAAGCATAAAGAAGTGGCTAGGGTTTTAACTTAAGGGTCTTTTAAATCTCTCAGACATATCAGCTGACGACGTTTTAAAGTTTTTGTAACAATTAAAATATCAGGTGCTTTCATCCTCACATGAAAAAAGAATTTTTAGGGCCGGCCAAAGATCTCAGTAGATTAAAGCACCTGCAAGAGGCACAGGGGTCGGGGATTTGGTCCCCACGCCTGCTGTGCCAGCCCCACCCACGGGGCACACTGAGACAGTGATTGAGACTGGGCGCGGTGGTGCACGCCTGTAATCCCAGCTCTTGGGAGGATGTGAACAGGAGGTTCACTATGCGTCCTATCTCATAGTGAGACCCTGAACATCCTGTAGACTCTTCCCCCCCAAAAAAAAAAAAAAATTAAAAAAGGAAAAAAGAAAAGAGAATTTTTAACCTTTCTTGAAGAAGGGAAGGTCTAGCATCATCCATGCAGCATTCTACCATCACCAGTATCATGACGCTGACTGAAGTGTTTTCTCTTGAAGTATGATGCTTTCTCTCTCGTTTCCCAGGTTCTTACTATTTCCTATTATTTGCTCAATACGATATTCATATAAGAATTGTTATTTTTCATGGAAATTATATTATAGTTTTTCCTACGGTAAGGATTTTTGTGGAGTTTTTCAGAACTCCACAAACAAATAAGAAATAAAATGTAAATGCAATGACTTGTATAATTTGATATCTATCAGCGGTTCTTTGTTTGCACCACTTTCCAGGCCCTTGCAGGTGTTCATCTCGGCAAAGCTCAGTTAGAGAATAGGAGGGGCGCAAAGGGCTTCCTTCACTGGGGTTGGCAGTCTGTTGTATTCATTTCATTAGAGATGCGTGGGCCATGTGCTTGCCTTTTTAGTTTTATTAGTAATTAAGTGAAAATGTAGTTTTCATCCTTTGCAATTCAATAATTAAGCATTTCACATTTTGATCTAATTATTTGAGCAATATTTAGGGAATAATATTCAGGGGAAATCAGATAAACACATGTGAATGTTTGTATGCAGTACAGTGAACTTAAAGTTGTAATGTGCCTTAGCTTTTTATAAGCATTTTCAAAAGTACAGTATGAAGTGGTGGCTATATCTACTTGGGTATTTTATTTCTGAGAATGAAATGAATATTCACCATGAATTATTTTTAGCAAAATACCTACAACAAACTGAAACCCTTGCTCTCAACTTGTTATTAAATTATATATTGCAGATCTGGATTAAAATAAAATAAAAATTTGGGTTATAAAATACCCAGAAATACTTTCATGTGCATTTGCTTAGCTATAATATACAGAGAATTTTAATCTGTATTAAGCTTAAATAAAAATGTGGATTTAAAGCTTTTCACAACAAGCCATGTCATTTTCAATTTATGTATAGGCATATTATATTTTTGTGTTAATTTGAATTTAAATGTGATCCTCCAGTTGCACATGCGATATCTGAAATGGCAGTGTCATGGTTGTCCATGTCCTGAATACCTTCCCCAGTCATTTTTACTTTAAGAATCCAGTACATGTCGTGTAACGCCAGATCCAGTATATTACGACACACTGTCATGTCTTTTATGAGCTTTACGCTCCTTTGGAGGTGCTTCCTAGCAGCATTCACGGTATTTTTTTATTACTTCTAAAGAAAATCACGAAAGATGATTAAGAACAATGAGGTAGGTGTGTTTTACATGAGGGGAAGGACTTTGGAGAGGATTAATGGCACTACAACTTTTACTGTAATTAAATATTTTTATTTAAATATTTTCTGTTGGAGCTAGGGAGATAGCTCGGCTGT
>NW_004524735.1:2232701-2256127 GCF_000260255.1 Octodon degus | reverse complement strand
TACTTGATGGATGGGTTTGAATGCTCAGCTTCCATGAAATTGCTCAGCATATCTATGTAAGAGTTGGGCTATTTTGTATTCTAAATGGAAATATGATGCTTATATATAATAACAAAACATTTCTGTGTATTTCAATTTTCATTATTAACATGATATATTAGAATGTTATCGAGTTTGCAAAAACAATCAGATAAAATACTAAGAACAGCATCTCACACTAATGCTGTTATCAAAAACATTCTCATTTCCATTACAAGTTGTAGAACTAATACTAATGGTTGAAGAGATGCCCATATTATAAAACTAATATTACAGAAGAGTATACCAAATAAAATGTTAGGCAATTTTCTTATACTGATTATAGCTCATAAAAATCTCTTACTATCAAATGTGCTCTTTGCACAGAATATGGACTTTGACTGACACTCCAACCACTTTGACTTTGAGATGCAGATTTTCCAGAGGTCTTGGGCACACAAAATGCAGAAATGATGTGCAGAGAGGAAAACCTTCCATATCAAACAGCAGTGGGTGTTTTTAAGAATTACAGTCTCCAAAACAGACAGAACCCCCTGTGTTCTGTAAATTTAGTTAGCAGGTTGTTCCCTAATTTGGCCTCTGCACAGTCCATCAGTGTCCCCATTGGGAAAGCTTTTTAGAAGAGTAAAAATTTGATTATCTAGACATTTTCAGTTCCACTGAGGCAGGCAAACCACATTGCATTGAAGCTATTATTTTATTCTTGCTCTATTAAATTATTGACCAAATTTGACCAATCACTAACTAGACAGTATTAGCAATACACACATAAATCATTGAACTTGAATATATACAATAAAATAATGAGAAAATCTCAAATATATCTATATTATACATATCTATGTATCAAAAGAGCAGTAAGAAGAAGGTTTTGAGGCAAATCACCCATTTATGCATCACCCCTGAAGGAATCAGTTATCCACAAAGTCTAATTAGGCTGGTTGATTCAACCTCGTGTAATCAAAGGGCTCATTAATGCTAGAAGATGGTCTGATTCTATGACTAAAGCCAGATGTCCTACAGCACAGGTCAAATCCTAGTTCTGCCAATCATAAAAATGTGACTACTGTCTGGTTAAAATCTTCTGAGTCTTAGAGTTCCCATCTGTAAAGTATGAATGTTAACTGCATTTGCTTCATTATGCTGCTGAGACAATTAAACAAGCACATCTTTGTAGGTTTTGCTTGACTCCTCGTAAGAGCTGGCTAACATTTGTCTCCTCCCATTTAAGTGCTCTAAGTTAGGAGCAACTATACTAAGAATAAGCATTGTTTACTCAAATACAGAGGTACCTTGTCTCATGAACATAATTTGTTGTACAATTTTGGAAAAGACGACTACTTGTGTGTTTGTGTGGGAAAGGTAGTTATGTGTTTGTCATTGAAGCAGGGTCCACAAACAAATGAAAATCCTTCCCAAATACTTCTGTCTGTGAGCCCAATTTTTGCTAAAAAAAAAACTTTCAAGAACCAAGATGTCAAGATATAAAAAATGAGACAGTTTTACAGTCTTTTTGCTCAAATAAGTGTAGCAATAAAAAATACAGTCATCAGTAACTGAAAAACCAACTGAGCTTAAAGACATAGACTCTGAAAGATGTACCCATCTCAGAAATGTTGAAGGAATCACCAGATGTCCTGCAGGTTCCCATTGGAATTTTGTCCATGAAACAGTGGTATAGTGTGTCAGATGGCAATTCCTAGCATTAAGTCATATTAGAATAGCAAGCTGGGACTTGGGTGTCTCCAATAAATTCAAGGTTATAAGAACAAGAAAGAAGGTAGGAAATAGATGTTGGATAATATTTTAATATCGGCCACAATAGTCATCAAGGGGAACATTATAATTCGTGTAGACTTCCATATAGTCATTTTATGGTTTACTATTTATTGTTTTAATATTGAATTGCCTACGGGAAAGTGGTGTTGCAAACTTTTCATTGCTCTGAAGTTTTAATATAGTGCTGATCTGAGGAGATTTTATTCTGTCCCTGGAATGTTTTTATGTGCTTGTGTTTTGTTTTTCTTGAAAACAGAAAACACTGTTAGTTAGACAAACACTCCCCCAGAGAAATTTTCCCCAGTTGCTCAGTACACTCATCCCAGTCTAGCTACATACTGGCATTCCTTAATTTTCTCAGTTATGACCAGCCCAGCTGTCTCTCGTGACTTTCACACTTCTTTTTCAATTTCAGGAGTCTCTGTGACCCAAGAGCGGCAGGTTTCACTGAACCTGGATGCTATCTTCCAAAGTCTGTTTCTTTTTTTAATATTTCTCCTCATGAAATTGTCTTACTTATGTACATACCAATTTATTATTTGACTTCCAAAATGAATTTAAGTCCTTCAAGTTATATATCTGATTCACTACTGAAATTCTGAGTCTAAAATAGAGTTTAAAATCAAATCACAAGGGCCAGCCAAATAGCTCAGCTGATTAAAGCACCTGCAAGCAGGCGCAGAGGTTGGGAGTTTCATCCCCAGGCCAGCCATGCTGGCTTTGTACCTGGGACATGCTGAGACAGCAATTGAGACTGGGTGTGGTGGAGCACGCCTGTAATCCCAGCTCTTGGGGGGCTGTAAACAGGAGGATCCTTGTGAGTCTGATCTAGCAGTGAGACCCTGAACACTCTATAGATCCTTCCTTAAAATACAATAAATAAATAAATAAAATCACATAGTATACATTTGTTAAACAAATGAAATAATTTTTCTCCTCCCCTCCCTTCCCTGCCCTCTCCTTTTTTCCCTTCCCTCTCCCTCTCTCCTCTCCTCTCCCTTACCCTCTTCATTTCCACCATGCTTCATTCCCCTCCCCTCCCATCTCCTCTCCTTCCATTTGCTCTTCACTGCTTTCCTCTCTCACCCCTTCTGCAGGGAAAAAAAAATCTTAACAAAGAATTCTTGTTCAGCATGTAATTACAACAAGATGAGTTATATATTTATTATACATTTAAATGATTGATTGCATTAACATAAATGAGTTAATCACCACTCATCAGAGCATGCCTTCTGACACCTAGTAGCTCTCCAACAGGCATTATATTCAGAAAAGTGCAATTTTTATCATTCTATAGATGAAAAATTCATTTTCATGGAGAAAAATTTCTGATTGGCACAGACTTCACTTTGAGCTATGACTTCCTTGGGATTTAAAACAATACTTTTGAAAGATAAACTTCTCAATTATAACTAGGAAACAGTTTAGCAGACATCTAATTCAAGACGGTGTAGAGGTGATGCATAAGTACAAGGAAAATGTTCAATATGAAATGCTACTGAGGGATGACATTAAAACAAGTGAGAGGTCATTTTTAGCTATACAAGTACAATCCCATTTCAGTGTCCAGAGTCCAGAACACTGGCAGCACCACAAGCTAACAGGGTATGGAACTCTCACTGTGGCTTTCGGGAGCACAAGACGCTACATCATTTTCAAGGGGAACTTTACAGTTGTTTGTGTGTGTGTGTGTGTGTGTGTGTGTGTGTGTGTGTGTGTGTGTAACTGGGGATTGAACTCAGGCCCTTGCGCTTGCCAGGGAAGCGCTTATTCCACTGAGCCATCTCCCCGGCCCGAACTTGACAGATTTTTGACAAAATCTAAACACTCCTTTACCAGATCATCCAGCAATTATGCTACAAGGTATCTGCCCAAATGAGATAAAATTTCCATCCATACAAAAACCTCCACATTTTGGGAAGATGCAGGGGCTGGGGGCTCCATCCCCAGCTTGCTGTGCCAGCCTCACCTTGCCCCTGGGGTACACTGAGACTGTGATGGAGACTGGGCGTGGTGGCGTGCACCTGTAATCCCAGTGCTTGGGAGGCTGAAAAACAGAAGGATCACTATGAGTCCAATATGTGTAGTGAGACCTTGTAGACCCTGTACTACACACACACACACACACACACACACACACACACACACGAAACAAACCTCCACATGCTTGTTTGTGGGTAACTTGTTTCCAATCAGCAAATCCCAGAAGCAATCACAATGACTTTCAGAAGGTGAAAGTATTAAGAAACTATGGGCCATGCATTAGGTGAAATATGATGTACTGATAAAGAGAAAGGAGCTAGCAAACCACAAAGTCATTAAGGAAACTTAAGTACACATTGCTCAATGAATGAAGCCAATCAAAAAGTCAATATATAATTCCACTTATTTCCCATTCCACAAAATACAAACCTATGAAGGGATTAAAAGGAGCAGGGGCTACCAGCGGTGTGAGGGTGTGGAAGTGAAGGACAACAGGCTTGCAGACTTGGTGGGTGCGTGTCATTAGTTGAACTAGAATCCCCTTATCACTGTTGTTTTCTCTTAGAAGTTTTCCATCTGCTGAGCCCCGGCTGGATTCTGGACTGGTGTGAATTCCGTGGTAGCCGCCACCAGCAGAGGAGCCTGACGCTACTCCCTGGTCACGCCCTTCCCCATGCCCCCGCCTGGACGGACGCTTCCTCACGCAACAGCTTTAACAAGGGTAAAGAAAAACGACTTTCTTTCACGCTATCAGCAGTTTCGCTTTAGAGTAATTAAATCTAAAAATCTTCAAATTCTGTTTAATTCAGGACAGTGAGATTATTTTCCAAGGGTCTTTCTTTTATGGCGTTTATGATTTGTAATCAAATAAAATGTTCATCTTTTTAGAGATAAGTATGCTTTGGGAAACTTTACTGATTCTGAGTATTTGCAATACTAACAGACTCTATTGAAACTAAAAGTAGCTTCTTTCTCTAAAAATTAAATCAAATATGTTAGGTAAGTTAGTACTCCCTTTTATTTTTAATTTTATTCATTCATTTATTTATTTTTTTACTTCAGACACAGTTTATTATGATCTTCATACAATCTACATAAATTTGAACTTGTATTTATTTGAGGTCATTTATAACATAGCATAATAAAATCAAATCACTGGCACTCTGAAGTAAAGCAGGAAATCCCCAGTCAGTAAACACACTTGATTTATTTTGTATAAAAGGGTTAAGTTTACAATTAAACTTTTATAAAAAGTTTGACATGAATAAATACATCATTACACATTTTATGCAGAAATAAACATCTCTTCCACTATACAAGAAAACTCTACTTAAAGAGTTCAAAAGGTTCACAGCATTCATTAGGCTTGCATAAAAAGGTAATATCTCTCTCTGTCTCTCTGTCTGTCTCTCTGTCTCTGTCTCTGTCTCTCTGTCTCTCTGTCTCTGTCTCTGTCTCTCTCTCTCCAGCCTTCCAAGCACTGCGATTACAAGCACGTGCCACCACATCCAGTCTCCTTTGCCATCTCAGCATGCCCTGGGTGCAGGGCCAGCATGGCAGGCTCAGAATGGAACCTCCAATAAAGGTAATTTCTGACCAAAGACTTCATTTAAGTAACTGAGAAGTGAATCCTTCTGGTATTCACACTCCACCTTTGAAAAAAGGCAAAGTCTGCTTAGATTGGGCAATTCCTTGTGATTTTTAACTGTTCAGGGTGGGAATAGTGTATAAAGAACACCTTTCAACTGCAGAAAGGACATTTAAAAGTCTTTTTCATAAATAACAAATATCACAGTCCAGGTCAGACAACACCCTGGGACGGTGATTATTCTTAGTTTTTCTTCTTATTTTTATTTTGAAAAAAAGTCAGTGCAAATTTGTTGTCCTCCTGGAAATGGTTGAAAGTTTTGGCTTCTTAAAAGATCTGCTGTGGATTTGCTGTTTTTCTTATTGTGCAAAAGAAATAGAAAAGAAAAAGAAGAAAGAACAAGTCTTGATCACCCTTTATTCAGCCATAGAGTGCTTTACTGTCGCTTGACATTAAGTCAGGAGGGAATTTGGATGCCTGCAAGGACAGGATGCTGATGTCCATGTTAAGTGTTGTCAGGGGATTCTGGATGCCTGGTTCTGCCCAGGTCTTGGGTGGTGCAAGGTGACTATCTTGGGGTGCGAGTGGAGGGCGATCTGCAGGTCTAGGATGTAATCCATGATGCGCTGCAGGATTTCCATTTTGCTTGCCTTCTTGTTCTGGGGGATGCTGGGCACCAGCTCCTTGAGCGTGCAGTAGCAGTGTTTCGTGTTGTACAGCAGGCTTTTCGTGTCGTCCACTGGGGTTTTGTTCCAGGAGATGCCCAAGCTGTGGCCCGGCAGGTTATTTTCCTGATGGACCTCACTGGATTGAAAGCTTTATACTGATCGTGGGGAAGGGGAAACTGGACTGCTGTGGAGCTCAGGCCACCGCCTGCAGAAAGAGAGCTTCATTAGGCACTGGGCTCAGCTTAGAATCTATTTTTATTTTTCTATTTTTTCCCTTTTTTTGCATTTTCAGTACAGGGTCTATAGAGTCTCACTACACAGATCGGACTTGGTCGTGATTCTCCTGTTTTCAGCCTCCCAAGTGCTAGGATTACAGGCACACGCCACCACACCCAGTGTCATTTGTAGGCTCAGTGCACTCTGGGGACAGGGCCAACACAGCACACCATGGATTGAACCTTGTCACTGCACCTAAGCAGGCACTTTAGTCCGCTGAGCTTTTGGTTGGCCCTAGTACTCCCTTTTAGAGTAATAGCAAGTAGAAATTGAAAACTGTCATTTTTTTTTTTTTGGTTTAAAATAAAAACTGTCATTTTGATATTCATAAAATACACATTGAGTGCCAGAAGATAGCTCAGCAGAATCAAGTGCCTACTTAGGCTAGCTTAGGCAAGCACAGGGATCCTGGTTTGATCCCTGGCACCACATGCCATGCCAGTCCCAGCCCCAGGGCAGTCCGATCTGGCTAGAGTCCTAGTGTGGTGGTGCATGCCTCTAATCCCCAAGCTGGGGAGGCTGAAAGCAGGAGGATCACCATGAGTTGGAGCTGTGTAGTGAGACCCTGCAACAAAAAATACATTAAAATGAATACATAAATAAATAAAATAGACATTGATCTATTTATTGAGAAAGAAAAGGAATTTCAGTCCTAGCAAAGAATTAAAATTAATGTAATTTAATTTCTCTCAAAGCTTTCGTATTTTATGCAGCAATTGAGGTCATATAATTTTACATAACATGTTTAATAATTCCTTTAGATGTTTGAGGGTTTCATAATCTAGGACTCATTGAGCCTTGAAAATGAATCATCCAAAATGAAAATGTTAAATTATTTTAATGCTATTAGAGGTAGCAAACTTTACAGTTTTTTCTCTAGGGAGGTTTGTATCATTGTATCATTGTTTAGGGACATAGTCTGCCATTGCTTTTATTTCCTTTTATTTACATTTCCTAACAAACATCTATAGGGACGGAAAGGTTAGAGATCATGTTTGGCTGTGTCATTTACAAAGCCTGTGTGATTCATTGATTGCCGGTCTCCCGATTCACCCTCATAGCAAGCTGAAATGTTCTGTTATCATTGATAAAGATTTTGCAGGTGGCGAGGCAATAGACATGTTGATGAAATGTCTAAAGGTGAAAAATGCCATTGCAATTCATTGTGAAGTTCTAATTGGCAATTGGTTTAATACTTCACAGTTGAGAGATAGCTCCATTTGTGTTTTGGTGTGTGCAATATAATACTTTAGAGCCAGCTGATTTTCAGAGAAGATGCAATGACAGAGCCAAAACTTCTTTCCAGGGGTTCTGATGTCACAATTGAGAGATTAGAGGTCCTTTGAAGATGCTCCTTACTTTAACAAAAACTTAATTCTCCTCTGGCTCCTATACATTGTTCAGGTTTCCCTGTGGAGGATAATAAAAATCGTTGCGTATGTATGTAAGATCCTCTATTCATCCTGGAGGAGACATTGCCTGAAATAATGAATCTGGGAAATAACTTTTGCAAGTTCCTGCTACAATTGCCATTTTTCAGCTAAAGTTTGCAAGTCTTGAGAAGTAAATTGCACGTGCTCTGCCCTGAGCTGCCCTTTCCCAACCAGTCTCTGCTGTTTCTCTTCAGTAGTTTCCACTCTCTTCATCCCCATAGGCTTGCAATGACACTAAAATTAATTACAGCTGCTCCTACCAGCACCTCTCTCCTCTTGTATAAATGTGTTCCTCAGACTTCCTACAATTTTGCTACTCTGCGCAGCTGTTTATTGATATCTTTTGCTTTCTCAACTACTAGTAAGTCTTCTATAAGCACTGTGGCTTTGACTGTGGACTCAGATGGTCTTCAATATTCCTGACAAAAGATATATCAGCCCATAGACTCCTTGTCTGAGCTAAATAAACACTGTTTCTGCTTTTAAAAAAGGATATTTTATATCCTGCTAACAATCCTTCTTTTTAAAAATATTTTAAAAGAAAATATATGCTCAAAATAAGGTAATATGAGAGTAAACATAATATATTGCATATTGTTATCTTCATAGTAGTTACTTAAAGTATGATACAAGCATATTTTATTGCCCACACAACATTGACACTAACTTTTCAATTAACTGAAAGAAACTAGCTGTATAATAATCTTTCATGTTTATGAAATTTTGTTAAATTCTCAGTACAATTATGTGTGGACTTCAAAGATGTTGACTTGGGGCCAGGGAGATGGCTCAGTAGAATAAGCGCTTCCCTGCAAGAACAAGGGCCTGAGTTCAATCCCTGGTTCTGAAAACAAACAAACAAACAAAAAACCAAAAAAAAACCCACAAAAACCAAGATGTTGACTCATGGAAGACACTACACACTATACCTTAGTCATTCAATTCTTAAGCATTTTCTTTTCACTTTGCAATTCTTGTGGTGATAATTTTATCATTATATTCTTGCCATGATTTTTAAGTAATACTACAGCTTTTGGGATTCAGTGCTACTCATCCTAAAGTCATTAGCTTATTGCAGTTGGTTCAAGTTTTTTTCTGATGCATTCATCTGACCCAGGATCATCATTCTTAGGGAAATGTTCACATGTACTTCAGACATATTCTACTGCTGATTAGGTGGTATGTTTTACCTAAGTCAGATTAAGTTAGGTGGTGAGGCTCAGATCCTCTGTATTCTTTGTGTTTTTCTGTGCGCATTCTAGTTATCTTACTAAGAAAAGGATTTTAAAAGCTCCAACATTTTGTATTTGTTTTTTCACTGTGCATGTGTAACTATTTTGTCATATCTAAGAAAGAGAGATCTTTCTTATTTTCCCCTTTCCATAACCAGTTTCTGTTTTCTTTTGAACTGTTCCTTCCCAATTTGCAGTGTCTATTCTGCCATTTGTGATCCAACTTACTGGTTCATCTTCTCATACTAGAGGGACAATATTGTGTTTATATATGTGAGTTTAATTTATTCCCCTTGTGAGTATGGTCTTGAGTTGTATCCATTTACCTATAGAAGTCTCAAGTTCTCCAAATTTTTCTAAGAATTTAGTAAAATTCCAATCAAAATGCCATTAGCATATCTCAAAGAATTAGAGCCAAAATTCTTAGAAGTCATTTGAAACCAGGAGAGGCCTAGAATAGCAAAGGCAACTCTGGGCAACAAAGGCAAGGCAGAGAATATTGGAATCCATGGCCTGAAAATACACTAGAAAGCTACTGTGGTAAAATCAGCAAGGAGCTGCTAAAATAATAATAACCAGAGCAAATGATCAGGAGAAAAGAATAGAAGATATAGACAACTGGAAACAAAATCAGCCCATTTATCTTTGACAAAGGGGCCAAACATATTCACTGAAAAAAACATATTCTTTATTGGTGAATAGTGCCAGAAAAACTGGCATTTCACATGCTGAAGACTACAACTAGACTCATGTCTATCATCACGCACTACCCTAAATTCAGACCAGATCAAAGAGCTAAATAAACAGAAACACTGAATGTACTATGCAAGAAAATAAGTAGAAATCTTGAAGACCTAGATTAGACAGAGACTTCATGAACAAAGTCAGATCAAATGGGAAATATTTTAATGAACAAATGGGATCGCAGCTTATTAAAAAGCTTTTGGACACCAAAATAAATCACCAATAGAGTGATAAGACAGCCCAAATAGTGTGAAAAATTTATGGCAAGTTGTCCCTGAGACAAAGGACTTCTAGCAGGGAGCGTCTGAGTAAATTCTGGCATAATATTCCTGCCATCATCTGGTTTAGTCAACCAGCAAGAAGATATAAATAGGAAATTCCACAAGAAATGAACAAAAAATTAAAACTGATGATCTTAAGTGCTTGTTTTTTGTCCATTTACCAGATAACTAGAATTATCTGTACTATCTATATAGCATGGGATTTTATTATTTTTACCTAAAGATGTCTCTTTTTCATAATGACAAATCTGTTTTCTTTTTGTTGTTATTGCTGCATTTTTTTAAAAGCCTGGTTTTAACTCAATACACATTTAAATGTTTTTAGATTGATTCATATCTAGTAAGTTGTAATTTTTAGGAACTTCATTATTTTTAATTTTATTAAAAGTTTATGACTTGATCCTTTCAAGAATTTCAACAAACTGCAAGCACATGTTAATAAAGTTGTTAAATTTAAAAAAAATTAAAAAGATAAGATTCCCCAAATTCAAAGACCCAATTCAAATATAGGTTTCAGAAATGGATACAAATAGTGATATATGTGTGCCTATGTTTATAGCTGCACAATTTGTGATAGCCAAATCTTGGAAACAACCAAAATGCCCATCACTTTAAGAATAGATAAAAAAGATGTGGTACTTTTATACAATGGAGTATTACTCAGCTATGAAGAATAATAAACTCAAAGCCTTCATAAAGAAGTGGATGTAACTTGAAGATATACTCCTAAGTGAAAGAAACTCACATGTGTAAATATTGTATTGTCTCCCTAGTGTAATAACTCAAAAGAAGAAATAAAAATTGAAAGGTATAACACAGTTAAATGGAAAGCGAGACCTTAAGGTTTAAACAACAAAGATAGAAAAATGAGAAAAATGAGGAAATATGGCATGGGCAAAGCCATACATTTATTTAAACAGGATGGTTAAGGCAATAGTCCTAACAATCCCCTTCAGGTTTTTGAAAATAGCAGTTAATGGGTAGAATTCTCACTCTAACTCTATATATTGGTAACTGTGAACTAAGCAACTACCCTGAGGATAGCAATGTGTAATACTAAAACAATGCTTGAAATAGCTGTCATTTTGGTCATCTAAAGGCATACTGCTTCTTGTCAGACCAATTGTTGAAGTATTCTGTTTAAAGTATTTTTTAAAGATAATAAAAGAAAAGAGACAAGAAAAAAGTCATAGGATTGTCCTGCTACAATGTTGTATATGGTTTGATTTATAAATTTCTGCATAAAAAATGTGTAATTGTTCTTTTTCATATTCTATAGAGATTTAAACTTTAGACTATCCATGGTTGCAGGAAAATAGCAGTTCCATGTTATGTTGAAGGTGATTAATATTAAGACAGACAGTGATGTTAAACACAATTGCCTCTGTTACTGGTCAATAATATCATTAAGCTTCTCTTCTAACAACTAAAGTTTGCAGACCAAAAATCAGAGAAATAGAGGGCTTACAAGGATAGCCAATATATTGGCCATAGCTCTTTAAGGTAATTGAGGACTCAGGACATAAGAGAATCTGTGCTGTGACATCCTATAACTCAGTGGTGTTCCAAATTTTCTGATCAAGGAGATTATGGGGCCACAGACGAAAGTGATTGATGATGCATAGTGTCCCTAAGGAGAGTCACTTAGAGAGAAAAATTTTCCTCAGGTTTTCACAGAAAGCAAATTGGTCAAGCAATTGCCTTGAGTCATCCAGATGGCTGACACCAGCAAAAGGTCTACAAGGTGATGTGCAGATAAAATAAAGAAATGATTCCAGTATAAATCCTGAGGGGATTTGACTGACCTTGTCAGATTCAAAAGTTGTATTTTGATTTTTATAGGTTTTGCTTTAACTTAGTCTTAACCATCCAGCAGAAGTGTAACCATGAAGCATAAAAGTAATGCCATATTAATTTGTACATATGTAAAATGCTCAAGTCAACAGCTTCTAACAATTGCCAGTTCTGCTGATAACCCACTACTATTATGGACTAATGGACTATACTGGGTTAGTTTGCTGAATTTAAGTAGCTACAATCTTTAGACTGGTTTTAAGTATGAAAAGGTCATTTAAAGAATTCTCCAAATACAGCTTCTCTCACTGCAGTGGAACACCCATCTCTGAAAAGAAACAAAACAAAATAGGGGTATATGTTAGTAGCAAAGAAGCTAGGAGATCGATCAAGTACGTGAAGGTGGGACTTGGCCCAGTGCCTAAAACAAACAAGCAACCTCACTCCTGAGATGAACATCCTGTCTAGTTTAGCTATCAGTTGCTAGGCAATCTAGTACAATGTGCTACTAACTTCACAAAAATGTAAATAAGTGACATTTTTTGTTGTGAAAATAAAAGGGGGAAGGAAATATAAATATATGAGTTAGGATAGATATACAGCTACTTTCTCAGTTCACTGATAATAAAAGTTTGTACTAATATTATTTAGACAGGATATCATGTCTGCATCTTGTCCTCTAAATTATACAATATGCAATGTATTTATCACTGTAAATGTCCTACTAACCTGTATTGAAGCTGTTTCATTGCTATTCTATCTTTTCATTAAAAAGAATAAGAATTAAAAAAATAAAGAAATGAATACAAATTCTCAGACAAAATATCTATGTACACCAAATAAATAAATACATCTTCAACATCATTGGTGTTTGAAAAGGTTCAAATTAAAACAACACTGAGATTCCACCTCACTCCAGAAATAATGGCAACCATCAAGTAATCAACCCATAAAAAATGCTAATAGGGCTCTGGAGAAAAAGATGTTCTTCTCCATTGTTGATGGGTGTGTAGACTAGTGTAACTACTGTGGAAAGCGGTGTGGAAAGTCCTCAAAAAGAAAAAAAAAACCCACAAAACAGAGAACGCAGGCCTGGCATCTGAGTGAGACTGCCCGGAGTGTGCCAGGATCCTCACTCAACTCAGAGCGCAGGCCCAGCGTGTAAGTGAGACAACCTGGGGCTGTCGGATTCTCATTCAACACATAGCCCAGGCTCAGCAAGTGAGTGAGACAACCCGAGGCCCGTCAGATCCTGATTCAACCCAGAGCCAGGCCAGGAGTAGAACCTGCAGCAGAAATTCCTGAAAAGTGGCTAGAGGCAAGACCCATCCAGCTGATTAAGGAATAGAACATCTTGCCAGAGTGGCACAAGGGTTCAACTCTAAGGGCTGCACCAGGAAGAAGTGGAGTACAGCAACCAGATCCAAGCCACACCCACTTGGATGAATTTGAACTTGGTAGATCAGAACCTAGTGCTAAGGTAATAACTCTACCTAAGCTTTACACCAAAGGTCAGAACACAGTGCTGTAGAAACTGACAAAGAGAAGGAACAAAATACAGTCTCAGAACCCCAAGCCCACTCAGAACAAATGCAGAAGACACTAGCATAGAAGAAATTGGAAATCATACACCTGAAATCTCTGACATAATAGCAACTGAAGTAAAGAAACAACCACATAAATTTATAGAGGAAATCAGATCAGAAATAATTTCTGAATTAAAAAAAGAAATGACATTTATAATGAAAGAAGTACTAAGTGCTTCTTAAGAAGACACTGATAAAAAATAGAGCAGAATATAAAAATGAAACAATCTTTGAATAAGCAATATAGGAAAAAAATAGAATGCATGAAGCAGATCCAAAGTGATATACTGGAATATAAACCCTCAATCACAATCTGGCAAAACCATTTGAATGAAGATGAGAACAGACTTTCAGACCTTAAAGACTCCATTGCAGCTAGTGAAAAAGTAAGAAAAGATCTCTTAACAACAACTAGGATGCAGGGAAAAAATAATTCAATACCTGCAAGACTATGCAAAGATGAACAATGTGACATTATCCATGTCCACAACACACTAGCACTTTGTGCGATATCCTATCTTCAAACTGTTAGAAGTCCTGATAATTTATTTGTCATTCCATTATTTATCTTACATTTTATTCTTAGTAATTCTTTATCATGAAACTTTTTCTTAATTCAATTATTTTGAAACATTTAAGTATTTAAAAATTAGCATTCAAATTTCTGAATATTGCTTAATCTTAATTTTTGTTTTAAGATTTATACTGTATATTTGACTTAAAATCTATTTATAAGACATGGTATGATATTTTCTCCTAGTATTAGAAACTTCAAAAAGTATATACCCATTTTCCATTGACTTTATATTATGTCTTCCCTGTCTTTTATACACACATACACATATATATGAAAATAATATGTGTATAACTCAACATAAGATTGATACTGTTTCTTAGAAATCTTTAATGACCTTTTAAATGGATTCATCCAATATATTTTCCATAGTCTTTATAATTATCATTTTGAGAGCTCTTTATTCTTCATCCAGGAACATGCAGCAACTTTCTTGCCTTCTGAATTATGTTCTTTGTTATTTCCTATATGCTACATTTGGAGGTATTAGAATATTTCAATTTTGTATAACTGGAAAATATTTTACTTTTAGTTTTCAAAGATATGTTTGCTAAGTCTAAAATTCAAAGAGGACAGATCTGTTTTGTTTGTTTTTTTTTTTTTTCCTTTCTTTTAGTCCTTTAATTAGTCTAGTTTCTTACATACTTGGTCCTTTTTTCTTTTTTCTTTCTAATGTGGAATAAGATGCAAATTTTGTTCTTCCATAGCTAATTTTTATGCATATGCTTTAATGATCTTTTTTCCTTACAGTTAGTTTTGGACGATTTCATTTTTGTGTATCTGTGCATGATTTTACTGAAATTTCTTATGCAAAATGTTCATTTTTCTTGGAAATGTGGTTTTATAAGTTCAACTAAATTCAGAAATTTTAGATGTTTAAATATTTATTGCCTACCTCTTTCTACTTTGAGAATTCTAATTACATGAATATAAGTTTCTTGATTTTGATACAAAGTGAACTGTTATATGACTGATCTGTAAATTCTTCGTTTTTATTTTGGATAATTTTTATTGTTATATTCATTTAAGTTTGTAAATTATTTACAATGTGCAATCTATTATTAATCTCATGCAATGCATTCATTTCAGAAATATTTTGCTGAAAATCACTGTCTATATCTTACATCTTTCACATCTCAGTATATTGATTTTCCATTATTTATCTTACATTTTATTCTTTGTAATTCTTTATCATGAAAACTTTTTCTTAATTCAATTATTTTGAAACATTTAAGTTTTTAAAAATTAGCATTCAAATTTCTGAATATTGCTTAATCTTAATTTTTGTTTTAAGATTTATACTGTATATTTGACTTAAAATTTATTTAAAAGACATGGTATGATATTTTCTCCTAGTATTAGAAACTTCAAAAAGTATATACTCATTTTCCATTGACTTTATATTATGTCTTCCCTATCTTTTATACACACATACACATATATATGAAAATAATATGTGTATAACTAAAAAAAAAGAAAAAATTAAAAAAAAAACCCAGGATTAGAGGTCCTAGTTGACTCAGACATTCCTCTTCTGAATATCTTCCCAGAAGAACTGAAAACACCATGCCACAGCAATAGATGTCCACCCATGCTTGTAGCAGCACAATTTCTAAGAGCTACATCTTGGAAAGAACACAAATGACCATCAACTGAAGAATGGATTTAAAATGAATTACTACAGCCATAAATAAGGATAAAGTCAATCTTTCTGAAAGCTTTCTCCAAGATGATTCTCATTCTTGCCAATGAACCATAATTAGGGGGGCAAATGGATTTTGTTATTATTCCTAAATACTTCATGAAAGAAGCACTGAACTCTAATATTTCACCTTCTTCAGTATTAGCCATCTGTGTGTTCATTACCTCACTGATATTTGCATTATTATGACTTTTCAGTTTATTAGCTCCTTTAAATTATCATTTTCCAGTCATGGTCCTAGGAATAATGCTAGAGAAAACATTAATAGTATTTGTCAGTCTGTGGAATTCATTCATCACGTGGTATAGCCAAATGATTTCCATCCATCAACTGAGTCTAAGGGATTACTAACCCAGTACCCACCACTGTATGGCTAGTAAGTGACATGCTGACATCAACACGTCAAGCATGGCATGAGCACACGGAGGATGTCCATTCACTGTTTTCATGAAGGAAATGTAGGTTTTTAGGAGAAAGAGGCCTCTCTCCATTACCATTTTCTTATTTGAACTATACACACTCTCAGTATTATGCCTCACTAACTACAAAAGATGCCCTCCATTCTGTCCAGTGTTTATCACGCCAGTTGGGCTTTAGTATTCTAAGCCTTCAAGATGTAAACTTTGCATTTTTATGTATATATGAAATTAACTAATTCCATATAGTGCAGGTTTTGTAGATGATTGTGTCTAAAAACAAGATATTCCTATTAGTGGGCTCAACTAGATAGGGGCTAATTATTTTTTGATATAATGGTAATCTGAAATTAGAAAATTGCTGCCATTGGCTTAACCATGGGCTACTTTTATCAGCCACTGTGGCTAAGTTAAACTTCACAAACTCTTTTGACTCAGTGAAAACATTTTTGGATGAGATATCATAGTTATATTTTACCATGGACCCATGTCTCTCACTAAAGATTGAACTCAGGGTCTTTCTACTGAGTTATAGCCCAGCCATTTTATTGATTGATAGATTGATTGATTAAGGATATTGTTATGCTGCTAAGTTGCCCTGGCTGGGTTTAAACTTGTGCTTCTCTTGCTGGTTGCCAGAGCACTTAGGGTTAGAGGTGTTTAAGATCAAGATTATTTTCTGATGTATTCAACAGAGTGGAAAATCTGGGAATTCCTTATTTTAATTGTAATTTATGAAAATATAAAATGATAAAAAGTAATTTACTAATACTATGAAATTTGTAAAACATTTATTTTTACTTTTAAAATTTCTAACCTAAAATCTCTTCCAGAACATTACATGTTTGAAAATATTAAAATAATTGAATAAAAAGTCCTTCAGAACTACATCGTCAACATACATCTATCTATTACAAAACAAGGAAACTACTATTTTTATTCTTTTTCACCAAGTATACAAAAGGATGTTTAAAATTTACATAATTTGAGCACAATGCGCTCTCAGGAGTAGTACGTTAGGGTCAGAGCACATGAGACTGCTTTACAGTTACCCACTCTAGGCTGGAAGTCACACCTTCCTCACATCTGTAAGGCAATCCAAAATCAACGTCCTTGATGTAAAGAGAAAAAACTCATTTAGGAGATCAGGACAAAAATATCTTAAATGAAGACATATCAAGGCATACCAGCTCCAATTTCTTTTTTGTTCACTTCCATGTTGTAGTTCGATAAAGTATAGGAGCAGATAGGGGAAAGAATTGGAATACAAACACTATAGTGCCATGACGTGCATCTATGTAAATAATGGAGTATGCAGAATTTTTCAAAGAACAGAAACATATATCAAAGAACTAGAAAAGATCTAGCAAATGAGAAATGCTGGAGTGTAAAGCGTGCAAAAGCAAGAATCTATTTAAGTAATGATATAGAAAATTCCAAATCTCAGAGGAGTTGGAACTAAATTGCTGTGTACAGAAGCAAATCTGTGCTGCCAGGATTCATACAGGATAAACTTCGTTGAAAATGGTTTTTAAAATTCTCAAATCTCAGTGGAGAATCCACTGAGAGAATAACGGGTCTGCTCAGTGGACCATAAATGCTCATTGGCTACAGAAGCTCAGTGAAAAGGAACAGATTTATTCTTCACTACACACACAATCTAGTACAGCTACAGGGAGGAGAATATTGAAGTCATACAAACTCCAACTAAATCCAGACAGTTGTGCTGTGCAATCTCTAGTAAGTCTGTGTGGCTTTTCTCTGACTTTTAATGTTCTTTTGTCTAAAAGAGGAATTAGCCAAGACCACATCTATAAAGCATTCTGTGCATGATCTTTTTTATACTAAATCTTAACTCTTAAGGTTATTTATTTCTGCATTTGTGATTCAGGTCCTGAAAACTGGAGAACATGATTTCTACACCAAGGAATAAGGAACAAGTTACTAAGCCATGCATCATAATAGAGAGAGGTAAAGGTTTTAATGGAAAAAGGTGTGCAGACTGTTGAGCTGTAGGGGACTCAGGTCAACAATTTCTGACATTGCCAGTTAAGCGGAAGACCCAATACTATTATGGACTACTGAACTGTTTTAGATTATTTTGCTGAGTTAGCACACCTATAATATTCAAATGATGGAACTTAACAAAAAAAAAGTATACTGATGAATGTCCATTTTGTATCTGTGTATTCAAAGTGGTTAGGGTAGATATATAGTTACATTCTCTTAACGAATAGAGGAATTTGTTCTAATGGTGTTTGTAGATAGGATATCATGTCTGCATCTTGTACAGCATTTAACCACTGGGAGGAATGTATGCAATATGTTAATTATTGAAACTGTCCTACCAATTTGATTTGAAACTGTCTCATTGCTATTTGTTTATCAATAAAATTATGGAAAAATGTTAGCATCAATTAAAAGATAAACTTTAAAAAAAAAGAAAAAAAGAAATGTCACAAAGTCTAAGCAGGAAGAAACAAAAGATTCTGTGGGAGCAAGGTTTCACTTCAGTTTCCAAAGACAGGTAATAGTAATCCCTCTGGGAAGTCAGAAGCATATTGCAGAGTAGAGGAAGAGAATCCAAGTAAATGCATTTGGGGCTAGCCCATTAGCTACTCTCTTTATGCATACAAGCTAGTGAATGAAAAGCATGAATCTTGAAGGAAAATCAAAGGTGCACTAAAGGAGTCTGATCTATTGCTGTTTCTCCCACAGAAAGTTTAAGTAACCTGGAGCAAGCTATCTCAGTCAGTCTTTCATCCAATTTCAAAATACATAGTTAAGAAAACTTAAGAATCAAAGTAGTTACTGAATATCAATACACCAGATTTTTGGGAGAGTTGCTGATGGAGCAGTGTCCAGGGGAGAAAAAGGACAGGAAAGTACTCAGAGCAGTGATTTTGTATGTATTTGGTACAGGGTTTACAGGGTCTACAAGGTCTCACTGTAGAAATCAGACACACAGTGTTTCTCCCATTTTCAGCCTCCCAAACTCTGAGATTACAGGCACGTGACACCACACCCAATCTCCATCGCCATCTCAGTGTGCCCCAGGGGTGAGACCAGCAGGGCACACCTGGGATTGAACCCTGGCCATTGTGCTCTGCCTAAGCAGGCACATTAGTCTGCTGAGCTATCTGGTCCACCCAGCAGTGCTTATTTTTAACTCAATTGGAATTCTATAATACTTGCCATGTCTGTATGTCTATATACATCATTTAATCCTTAACCCAAGATTAGGTTAAATAACTAGTAACTAAAGTTGTACTGATTACATTGATTTATTTTTTTAATTTGAACTTTATTTATTTGCTTTTGTGTATATAAGCACATATGCTGACCCAGCCACATGGAAGTAACTGATCAAGATGTGAGTGACTGTAGGACGAACACAAATTACATCATTCATTTAAAATGACATAATCCCCTTAACAAACAAGATTTCCAGTGTCAAAGTATGTTGCTACTCTCAGGGCTCAGAACAACACAGTGAGATCCATGTAGTAGACATTCAGTCGTTCAAAAAATGCTCAGCAAGGCAACTTCCACAAGACGCATCACCACCAGAAACCAAGGAACAAGATGTTATCATGGCCTGTGCTCGGGAAGTGAGGGCACTGAGTGAGGGCACTGAGGTCTGCTGAGATTAAATCTCCTGTGAGAGCCTTAGAGCATGGGCTGCACTTAGAAGTCAAAATTGCAAACAAATAGAGGAGGTTGGAGAATTTTGTTGGCGATTATATTTTCAAGCTGAATGAAGAAGATAAAGAATACAAGAAATATTGTCTCTCAAATTCTATAAACATTCAAACAAGGGAACTAGTTTTCTAATCTAGAAAGTTTATCTGGTAAGGTATTCGGCATTACAGAAGATTAAAATTTGGTTTTGTACCCACTCATAGAGATGTGCCTATTCAGTTAAGCCTTAAATTAAAATTTATAAATTGTTTTGGCCAGATGTAAGACGATGGCATGTTTTCCAAATCAAAACAGACAAAAATGACCCCTAACAATCACTTTTTAAGCTTAAGGTTGCTTTAAAAATCTGCTTGCCATCTTTGTGAGATTACTAATAATTGAATGCATTTATGTATTTATAAACCTTTTGATATTTTTTATCGTACAGACAAAGGGATTCAAACAGACATCAAAATATGATGAAATGTACACAATGATTATTCTCTTGTGAGAACTTTCATGTGCAAAACATTGAAGCAGGTGTCCATGCAAACCACGCTTTCTGTCCCCAGGTGCCAACAGTGTCAAGAAGAAAACACATCCCATCTACTCTGCTTCCAAGTACTAAATGAGTAAAAGCAGGAAAAAGAAGGAAACCCTAAGAGTGATTGGTGTGGGTAAAGGTTTTTCCTGATGCATCAGAGCAAGTGTTCTTGGGGAAGTTGGCACGTGGATGTATCAAAACAGCAGAATTATCCACAAGTATTTTGCTAGTCTGTTGCTTTATATTACATGTGATACAAAAATGGTTTGTTTCCAAAATCTCTTCTCAATAGAATGGTGTAATTCTACTCTTAAAGATGACTAACCATTAAGAATCAGTATGCACACTATATTTTTCTTTCTACGTATCATGAAAATGTTCAGATAAGTTCTAGGTGCCTTACAGCTCATATAGCATCAGAAGAATCAAAACACAAAGAAAAAAATGTAAGCTCATTTTCAATCAGGAGAGAGAAAGAGGACAAAAATAGCATAATTCTCTGATTAGCAGTTAAGAGACAAAAGTTAAAAAAAAAAAAAAAAAAAAAAGGATTGGGAAACCCCTGTGAAACAAATGGAGCCAGTGGCAGAAAAATAGGAGAAGGTAGTCCTCTTTATTTAGTCAGGGGACAGGACAGTGCAGAGATGGATGGAGGCAAAGGACATTGTATGATCATCAGCCAAAAGGTCCAGGTGGCCAAGGGAACTGAGAGAGTGACTGGTGAAGTGTGAGACTTGGGCGAAGTCAGGGCAGCTGAGGCCCTACTGTAAAGAAAAAGGATTTACATTTCTTATAGCCAGGGATGGGAATGCCTTGAATGGCTTTAAAAATAAAATGCACTTAAGTTTTATAGTTTCAGGGATGGAAATGCTTTGAAGAATTTTAAAGAAAATGCCATTACACAAGGCACTTTATAAAATAATTGTTTCATTAGAGGTGATATGTCAGGCACAGGCTTATGGAGCATCATGCTCTGAGGCTCCACCCTACCTCAGTCAGAAGGGCTGTGACGAAGCACATAAGGAGTGATGGGTCCTGGCCAGAATGTGAGGGTAAAGGAGCCTTCTTACTTTGTTGGGAATGTGAACTAATACTGCATAACCGCTAAGGAAGTCAGCACAGCAACTCCTTAGGAAGCTAATACAAGAAATTCCATTTGATTCAGCTATCGCTCCATGGAGTACGTTCCTGGAAGAACTGATGGCAACATATATAGCAATACAGACAGACCCTTGTAAGCTCTGGAATCAACTTACGTGTCTCTTTATAGATGAATGGAAAAGGAAATGTGGGAAATATACACAGAGCAATGTTAGTCAGCTCTAAAGAAAAAAGAAATCCTGTCATTTGTAGAAAAAGAAGAAACAGAAGATTACTGTGAGGGTTCTGAAGAATGAACAATTAATTTTGGTTTAAAAGGAATAAATGGTGGTGGCAACACTAAATTAGAGTGCACATAACTAGTGATGGGAAAGAGAAGGCAAATTATCACAAAAGTTGAGAAAGGGGAATAGGACAGATCTTGTAAGATATATGGATGAGTTGAGCTATTACTTTGGCTGGAAACTTAGATAATTTTCAGGGTTACTGAAATGAGCCTGGGAACTTGGATCCAGGAAGGCCTCCACTACAGAGACTTGGAAAATATTGCAAATTATTGTGCTGACTGAAGATCATCTTCACAGTTTTCCAAAGGAAGAATGGGACACATTTGGAGAAATTCTTGCAGAGATTTCAGGAAGAAGGCAGATTTCCCTGGGAATGTGTCAGCGCAGTCTGCTCAGGACAGGCTGAGAACTGTGGGTCTGCTATAGCTGTGAGCATACCAGACCTCAAAAGTAGGACTCTACCTCTTTTACTATTATTTTCAACCTGACTTTTCATTATCTTCTCTACACAAAAGACCAGACTCTAGAGACAAATTAACATACTTAAAGCCAATGTCAGATCACAAAGTGGAAAGATAATGAAGGTCGGTGAGGCTGTCTGATATTTATAATGGGGTATTGTTTGATTTTGGTGTATGACTGACAAATGTGTGTAAAAGACACTATTCTGAGAGGAATAAAGCTTTCTATTGAAGGACTGGCCTATTTTCGTCCTAATTTTAGTCTCTTTTTTTCTACTTCTGTTATTCTGTAGTTACAAAGTCTTAAAAGACCATTTTACTTCCTGTGCTTGTACTAGGTAAGCCTTTCATAGGTGCATATGAAGAAGGTCATTTCTATTGTACAGTCTTCCATTCAAGAGCATGATAGACAGAAGTCCTATGCCAGCACACTTCCACGGCTCCCTTTGGGTTACACAGACTATGCTACCAATGCGTCTCAGGAACAGATTTGCATGCAGTAGAACCCACCAGAGCCCCTAAGGAAGGACAGGAGAAAAACTTCCTGACACATCCATAATGCAGACAGACATTCAGCCAGGAAGCCTCCAGCAGTTTGAGAAATAAGTAGATATCACACACCCCAACATTGTCCTTAATCCTCATGTCCATTCTTTTGTACACACTGTATAGAGGCCAAAATTTTAAAAGCATTTGATTCCTCAAAGTATTCCTCTCGAGGAGTACTGAAAAACAGCAATCTCGTAGTGAGTGTACAGTGCTGCACAATTTCTCATTACCATTTCCATAAAGAGGGTACGCTAACTGGAACTCCAAGACAATTAGGGCAGGCTGTCTTGGAAACTTTGGTACACGTTGTGTTCTACAAACATCCACTAATAAAAACTACTAGAAAGAAGACAAAAGAAAACCACATGCTGTCAGCTAGAAAGCCATCAAACAGCATGGGGCGCCCTGCTACCATTCGATTTTTTTGTTTTGTTTTTTTTTGTTACTTTTGCTTGCTGATGCTTTTGTTACACAGCTCAATTTACCAAGTTCTCCTTGTCCGTCTACACTGTATGGAGCAGGCATATTAAATAAAATACAGTATGTTCTACTTACTTTGATTTTGAAGTGGCTTTTATTTTGTTGTTACTATTCTCTGTTTTGGCACTAAAAATAGAACTCAGGGGCTTGCACTTGCCAGACAGGCTCTGTGCCACTGAGTTACATCCCGGACCTTGACTTTGATTCTTTTTTTTTTTTTTTTAATTT
>NW_004524735.1:2222334-2223901 GCF_000260255.1 Octodon degus | reverse complement strand
AATAAAAATAAATTTTAAAAAATGAAATTTAGCAAAGTCACCAAGCCAAAAACTATGTTTCTCAGCTTTCATCCCCAAATGAAAGTGTGTGACAGATTTGTATCCAATGCTTCTGAGAGTTGTTGCAAAATATCTCTGGGAATCAATTCCTAAAATGAAGCTGGAGCATTACCTAGCTATAATGTATTTACTTTTGTAATTTCTCCTCTTTCATTTGAAATGAAAACTAGCTGATGAAATTGGAATATGTCTTTTTATGATATACCAAAAACAAAGGCTAAAGATAATTAAACATAAGGGAGTATAGAATCCTGGTGAGATTACATAATCACATAAGGATAAAAGAAACCAATGTTTTAATTGTATCAGCCTTTTCTATATTTGGTATCTCAGTTAAATGTAGGAATTGATATGCTAATTGTGTCACCATTTTTAGATCCAGTTCTACATGGAACAATCTGCACATTTTGAATTTTCTTTTCTGAACAGCGATCCATTCATGATATACATTGGAGTGATTTTTAATGAATGGGGTGAGATAAAGAAGTTTAAAGTGTTCTGTTCAAGGTGTGCAGAGAGTTTCTGTTCAATAGATTAAAATTATTTTTGTTACATTTTATTTTGAGATTTAAGAATTACTCTGTCCTATTTTCAATGTTCTATTTGAGGCACGCCACAAGCAATTATACATTTGATTTTGTTTAAATAGAGAGATGTGTCTGCCCATACCTTTGTGAATGTATCCATGAGTTATCATAAGTGAGAATTAAAACTGCTCTGAATACAATGACATTGAAATTTCCCCAGAGAGTGATTCTTAATTGCCTCAAATATTGAAATATTTTAAACCTATCTGAGTAAAACCTTTAATGAATGAAAAAGAGTATAACCAGATATTCAATATCTTAAAAATGGGCTAGGTTCACATTGTTTCCCTACAAGAGAATAAAAAGAACAATGTGATGAGAATTTAGATAGTTTTATTGTTTCAGTAAAGAGTGATTTAAAAATTTCTTTTAAAAATCTGCTATAGTTTTTGCACAGCTCTTTTAAGTAAAACCCAACCAACTGAAGAAATGAGCACACAAAATATTAAATCTCAGTTTCCTAAAGTTATGTATTATTTATTTTCAGGAGATTTATCCTCAAAAGAGATATTAATGTCTCCTGAGTTGATATGCAATTAAACTTCTTTTGTATAATTACATTCCTTTCATTTACATTTCTAAGAAATAATGAAACTTCAAAACAGAGAGTTCATTAAAATGCTAATACTTAATGGTTCAAAAAATCCCTCTGTAGAAATATCTTAATTAACTGCTTGATTAATTCAATTTACCACATTATTTTTCTCTTTCAGACATACCATTTACTGTTTTCTGGATCAGTCTGAAAGTAAATTCCTAGGATTCATTAAAAAAAAAAAAGACGAAAGAAATATTGTTCTTGATTCATTTAGTTGAGTTCTTGTTATCTGTAAACTTTGCAATTTGTATTGTCTCTGCTGCCAAAAATTAAGTTTTCAAAAATTAATCCTGAAATTCCTCACCAGTCATGAACTGTCTAA
>NW_004524735.1:2220014-2221330 GCF_000260255.1 Octodon degus | reverse complement strand
CTGGCATGTGGTGCTGGGGGATTGAACCGCGGTCCCTGATGCTTTTGCTAAGCTTGTTCTAAGTAGGTGCTTTAGACCACTGAGCCATCTCTCCAGCCCTTGACTTTGATTCTAATGGGCATGGTATGTGTTTGCATTTCATCACACTACAGTAGATCCAAAGTTCCTTTAATGAATACTTGACAATAAAGATTTCAAATACTACTTTTTCATGCATGTAATCTGAGAATTCCCCCATGTGCATTCTTTGCTATATGGTGAGCAGTTGTAAGCTATTACTAGCATTTCACAGAAATGCAAGATAAAAGTTGGCAATTTGTGTGTGTCTGAGAATATCACAAAACAGTAACCAGGCTACCACTTTTTCCCGGGGCCATTAGGCTACCTATTTATTTTAAAAAGAGGAGGCCAGAAATTGTTGACCTGAGTCCCCTACAGCTCAACATAACAGCATGGCTTTACTTCATATATTTCGTTTTTATACTTTTCTGCTGGATGGTTAAGACCAAGGTAGGATAGATATATAGTTACATTCTCTTAATGAATAGAGGGATTTGTTCTAATGGTGTTTGTAAATAGGCTATCATGCCCGCATCTTGTACAGCAATTAACCACTAGGAAGAATGTATGCATTGTGTTAATTATTGAAACTGTCCTATCAATTTGGTTTGAAACTGTCTCATTGCTATTTGTTTATCAATAAAATTATGGGGAAAAAATAAAAAAAAATTAAAAAGAAAAAAGAGGAGGCCAGTAGGGGGCACTTCGAGCACAGTGACACAAGGGACAGGTGTATAGCTTTAATCAACTAACCCAATGCCACTTTTTGTAGGCATATTTGCCAGGTTTCTGTATAAGAAAATTTAGGGCCTTGCGCTTCCAAACGTTGCACTTGATTATGAAGCAAGTTTAAAGTTAGAGTCAGAATTTGAACCAAGTTTCCATTTTAAGTATTACTACTTCATTTCTAAAAGCAGATTTTTCTTTATGCACTAGGAACTTTTTCGGAAAAGAGGAGTCAGAAAGTCTGGCCACTCACCTGGGTGACTGATGCCGATCTTGATTTTATCGGCCAAGTGACACCAGTTACAATATATTGCTTACCCCGCGGGGAAGCATGCGGACATGATTGTTCTGTCTTTAAGGCCTGGCATTCAATGGATGTGCTTCCAGCCACAGTTACAGTGTATTCTCTTTTCTGCGCTGACTCCCTTAGGGGCCTAACCCTAGCTGACTGCCTATAATATTTTTATCTAACTTAGCTGTCTATAATAAAAAGACAATCTACACAATGGGAAAATATACTCTGAATATAT
>NW_004524735.1:2203718-2209879 GCF_000260255.1 Octodon degus | reverse complement strand
AAGTGATGACCTAAAGAATCTCACTATACAAAACCCCAAAGAAAAGCCACATTATAGAGATCAAGAAGGAACTCTAATTGAAGGAGCCGATGTACAAACACAGAATAAGGAATAACACAATGGCACCATTTTTTAGAAAGAGAAAAAGACAAACAGCTACATTAATAAGTCACAGCAATCAAGCAAAACTAAGTATAATTAGAAAGAAATATGCCATTTAAGTATTTTATAATTTGGATACAAATGTTCTGTCTAGTTCTTAAAACACAATTTCTCATTAGAAACTCAAGTTTAGGAATCTTGTGTCAGATACCTGATTTGAAGAGATACACTAAAGCTAGAAAATGCTTAAAGATACATAATGAGATCAAACCCTTATGAGGAAATATTTTGAGCTTCTCGATTTTCAGTGATGTGATATAATCATAGATACATTTGTGTTCTGTGCCCCTGGTTGGCATACAGAGTTCCGAAACACTTGGGTACAGCTCTGGGAGAATCCTTTGCTCTAGTATTTGCTTGTCAAATCTGTGTCTTAATACAGAGCTCATGGGACCTTTGGCATTTCTGAGCGACACAAGTATCTGATCCAACGAGTCTAAATCCTTTAGCATTTCCTGGGCAATGGAAGCACCGTCTACCTCACTGATGCAACTCTTCCTTGCACTGGATGGAAAGGCACTGTCAAGGGGATCTCTTTAGTGATCAGAAGTTTGAAATTTCAGTCCCTCGGCCCCGAATCTTGGAGGGATGAGGAGTTGAGCATTGAGTTGGTCGACAAAGGTGAAGAAAGTAAATAGTATGCCTATAAAAAGAGGCCACCTACAGAAGTAAATCAATGGAACAATGGGGAAAGCTTTTGGATTTCTGAACACACTGGAGGTTGCCTGAAGGTAAAGTGTGGAAGCCCACGTGTTTTCCCATAGCTCAAGTCCTAGGTAGACTTTGCTTCCATAGGGCTGTTCTTCAGTGCCTTTGGTGTCCTTTACCAATGTAACAAATATCTAACCGTGAGTAAAAGATCTCCATAGAATCTTAGAACAAATCAACTAAGTACTAGCAAATTAACAGAACCCATAGAGTAGGTTAAGGGAATTTCTGCTTATATATGGAAGCACAGGTACAACCTGGCACATGTGATTGGCACCAGTGGCAAGCAACTTGTGGGACTGAGCCCTTAACACATGGAACCCAACTCTAACTCCAGGCCGATGGTATTGGAAGTGAACTGAACAACCAGCTATCCAATTTTTGCTCATTGTATGGGGAAAACCACATACGTATTTTTTTTTATCAGAGACAAACTGTTCTGTATTATGGTAGCTTGAGCATGAAAATAGACACAAAGTGCTTTCCTTCAGTGCTTTCTTTCTTGTCATCTCTCCTATGAGAGAACCTAAACAAACTGTGACGAGGAGCTGGAAGACATTAGGGAGGCTGATCAAAGTGGTGTATACAGCACATATCATAATTGCCACTTTTTACAGTAAGTTATTCCTGCATGAAAATTCTTCAGTCTTTTAAAAAGCTGTTTGTGTTTGTTAATTGGCACCTATGGAACATAGTTCCCAATTCATGCAGACTGGAAGACAAAAGCACTCTCTTTGCAGAAGACTACATTTCAAAAGAAAGCCCTCCGGTCTTTGAGCAAGGCATTTCTGCCTTGCAAAACTGGCAAGCCTTAAAAAATGTTTATGTGTACAATAAGCAGAGAAAGAATTTACAAATTTTCTAAAACAGCTCTATGAAAAGAAAATCAAAGCCTATAATCAAAAAGCTTATTTAAAATTGAGTCAAAGTGAGGAAAATATTGATGCCGTTTGAGCAAGTGCTTGTTTTCCAATTTCATGACACGTGGGCTAAAGAAAGATAAGAGGAAAAAGGAGAAATATAAGGCCTCCAACAGAAAGAATGAAAAGAGCGATTAATAATCACAAGTGAACTGTCACTTTGAATTTATTAAATGTGTAATATTAGAAATATAGCTTGGTGAAATTTTACATTATTTAACCATGATGGGTATCTTTATGAGAAACAATAAGCATTTTGTTAGATGGCTTAAAATTATTACTCTGGAAACATGAGGATGTAAAACATGAAACTATTTTTTGCTGGATAATTTAAAACATTGATCATACTTAATTTCTAATTTTCAGAGAACAAAGTATTCATGTGATCAGTGAAGAGTCATTGCATACAGTGACATTAAGTGAAAGAAGAAATTCAGTGAGATTTGATACTGAAATTATCAATTGCATTTATTTAATAATCCTAAGAGAACAAACTAGTACACAGAATTGTGGACTAGAGTAACTGATATTAGAGTAAAAATTCAATTCTTGCTTAGCATGAGAACTGTTCAAACAATATTCCTGAGGGAAGTCTAGAATCTAGTAAGAGTGAATAGATCTATGGCCTTCATTATATTTTTAAGGAATACACATTTGTTTGTTTGGTCTAAATTATTTTCTGGGTGCTTTTTATGCATGTATTTTACAATTTAGCTGCTGTTAAAAGATTGCTATTATTATCATATGTAGGGAAGTAATTTATCTGTAGTATTATATACAAAATAATGCTATGTGTTAGAATAAACCTAAATATATTGCATCAGTATATTGTGGTAGTTATTCTACAGGCCTTAGATTTCCAATTATTTAACTTATTTTAATGAGTATGTTAGACTAGGGCTAGATGACATTCAAAGGTTTAAGAAAATATAATTAAAGATCACTATACATCATATTCGATTGCTGTAATAAACTTATAAGAAGCTATTTGTGGTATTTCTAAGTATAAAGTTGACATCTAACAAAAGTCAGCAAATGATCCTTCTGTGGTTTGACACCAAGGCTTCATATGTTGAAATTTATTACCTTTCGTGAGGTACTCACAAGGTGGAAACATCCTGACTGTTGCGTTTAGAGGTAAGGTCTTGGGGAAGTGATTATGTGAGATCATTACAATATGTTGAAATCTGGTAACTTTATAAAGAGAGGGGGAGAGAGCAAAGAAACTCATAGAACTTCCATTCCCTGTCTTCTGTAATGTGATGGTATCTGCCCCCCAGGATTCTGTCTACAAGCTCCTCAGTAGATAACCCCCCAAAGTATAAATCTAGAGCATTCAATGGTATATAAATAAATACTTTGTGAAAGATGAAATGCAGGTTTGTGAGAATGACTATTAGGATCCCTGTGGGAACTGATTTATTTTTTTATTTATCCATTTTTGGTACCAGGAATATAACTTAGAACCTTGAACTTCCCAGGCAGGCACTTGTGCTACTCAGCTATATGCCTAGTCCAAGAACTCATTTTAAACATCAGAACTTTAAGCTGAGATGGAAACTATGGGATGATCTTGCAGAAGAGCATTTTATTAAGAAGTATCCTGAGCACTGGTATGTTGCTCAGAAGCATGTGGGCCAGTGTGCAAGTGAGAGAAAGGAAGGTGTCAGAAAAATCAGGGAGGAAAAAAACTTCCACGTATTTTAAGGCATATGAATGAAAGGAAGGAGGGGTAAGGAGGCCTTGACAGTCAGTGGTTATCTTGATTTTTGCAGTCAAATTGACCAGAAAAATCACAATCTCACAAAACATCAGCGTCAAAGAAGTTCCCTATGGACATACATAAAGTCTTTCTATAAGTGGTTCTGAATCCAAACAATATGTAGTAACATTATGGGATGTTCAAAAATGATCTAACGTAGTATCCTTGATAATGTGAGTAATGCTGCTCCTTTCCCAACCCCAAGGGGAGTCTGGCTCGGATTTTGTTCACCATCTAGATGAGAATTTTTAGGATATTTGATCATTTTTGTCACTTGTTTTGTATCAACTTCCTCAAACATTGAACCATGTTAAAAAGTGACTAAAACATGCCCAGGTTTTACATTTATTCTTTCTGGCCCTCTTAGAAGACATCTCATGATCCCCATTAAGTGCAGTTCTTCTTAGCACAGTGAGTCAAAAATCAAACATAAGTCAAGAAGGTAGACTCCCAAGGGTCTTTGCTTGAACAGTGTTAACAACTATTATGAGGAGATTTGCACAGTATTTCTCTGGGATAAAGGAAAATTTCACAGTTCTAACACTGTTATTAAGGGGTGAACAACAGGAGCTGGGAATTTGGCTCAGTATTCAGTGCCTGCCTGGCAAGCCTGACCTCCCTGGTATCTCCTTAAATGAACAAAAAAAATTTAGAAAAAATACTTGAACAAAAGCCAACACTCACAATTTAAAGTACAAGAGGTTAAATGTGGCTCATGGTTCAGGAGATTGAGTGGATGGCCAGGTGAGTCCAAGCAGCAGCATCACATCAGGATGGTGCAGTACAGCAAAGGTGCTCCATGCATGGCAACTGGGAGGCAGAGAAGGAGGTAGCACCAGGAGGGACAAGCCAGGGAGCAGATACAGAACCCAAGGTCAAGCTTGACTGCCACACCACAAACCAAGACGTGTACTCTATTCATTACTGCAGTGGCCTCAAACCAATCACGTTGATGCAAATGAAGCTTAAACATCACATATATCTATCAGGAATGTTCCTGTAATTATAATCAAGTCTGGATGTCTGAAACCTTGAGGATGGGTTTGTCTTGGTTTCTTGGTTCAGATTGTTCATTCTATGCATGCATGTCCAGCTCTAAGGAAAAAAATATCCTGGTGAGAGTGTGTGGGTGAAACAAAAATAGTCTTTTTAAAAACACACTCATTGAAATCAGAGGGAGACAGAAGGAGAAAGAGAGGGAGAGAGAGGGATTGGGAGAGGGAGTGGAAGAGAGAGAGAGAGAGATTATACTTCTCACAGTAATAGTTAGCTGTAAATTCATCAATATATCTATTAATTCCCCCAAAAGCATAGCACCCTCACAGTTTAGTCACAGTACAAGACTACTGACACTGAACACATTAAACTTTTAGGGTACAATTCAGAATTAAATCATAACACTGCACTTGAAAAGTTTAAACGCTTTATCTGTTGTAACATAAAATGTTGATTTAAAATGCACTATACACATGAAAATTCTAAAATTAAAGATAGGAAAAGTTGTGATTAGCCTTAGTTAGGTCAGTATTTCTGAGACACGTGACAAAAACACCATTCTTAAAAGAAAAATGATAAGAAATCAGATAGTCTCTAATATACCTTCTAAAATTTCCAAGGACTTCTTTTGTATTAGTATTTTATTCATCCATTATTTTCTCGAAGCAAACTTTGGAATCACTTACTGCACATTATAGGTACAACTTAACACATCTGCTCTTAATGTGTTTTAGGCAACCACTAATTTTTTTTTGTGCAAATTGGATTACTTTGCACTTTGCTATTTGTTCTAATGATCTGGTGTCTTCCACTCAGCAGAGATCCTGAATGATGTTCTTATGTTTACCAACATTTCACCAATTTTATTTGTTATTATTAAGTGCTTTTCCTTCAGACATATAAAAGTCTAATTATCAATTCTTATGTAAGTAGAGATTTTACCTGTTACCAGTTAGTGACTACTACAGTTTAAACTCCTCTGAACCTTCCTTTACAACACCTTGTTGTTTGATTTTTTTACTGCCTCAGGTTTATTTGTATAAAGAGCACAGGTGGACACCAGCCATCCACAGATGGCATCCAAAGGGCCATATTAGTCCTTCTGTTTTTATATCAGCAGATAGGCTTTCACCGTGCAGCCTTCATGGGGGCCTGGGCACCTTTGGGAGCCTGGGATGGAGCAGAAGCTAGAGCCTGAGCCTCACCTGGACCCTGGACCTTTGGCTGGTAAGCCCTGCGACTGTTGGCAATGCAGGCGTGGATATGCTTCCGAAGGTTGGGGTGGGCATTATAGACAAGTCAAGTGAGCCTGTGATTTACTCCCTTTGGAATGATCTTGGGCTTGACTGCCTTGAGTTTGATGAGGGCCCTGATAGCCTCGGCGCGTGCACTCATGGCCTTGGCATTGCTTGCTTGTATCTTCTTGAAGCCCTTCTTGTTGTGATTCTGGGAAAAACGCATATTCCTAAGGAACTTGGGATCTAACTTCTTCAGAGATTTGTATCTTTGTGACCGAGGTTGTTTTTCTTTCTTTCTTTCTTTCTTTCTTTCTTTCTTTCTTTCTTTCTTTCTTTCTTTCTTTCTTTCTTTCTTTCTTTCTTTCTCTCTCTCTC
>NW_004524735.1:2198324-2203618 GCF_000260255.1 Octodon degus | reverse complement strand
ATATATATAACGAAGGATTAATATGCAGAGTACATTAGTAACTAAAAAATGTTAGGAAAAAATAAATAACTTGAATATAAATTGGCAATCCACCTAAATAAACATTTTGCAAGTAAGACATACAAATACCCAACAGGCTTATGAAGAAAAAAATGCTTAAAATCACTTAAGGATCAGAGAAATTCAAATCACGAACACAATGAACTATTACCGCATTTCAGTAAGAGTTTGCTATTATCAAAAGCCAAAGACTGGTGCAGATATAGAGAAAATGGAACTTTCACACATTCTTCAGGGAAATAAATAGACAAAGCTATAGTAATCCAGTATGGACAATATATCTGACAGTGTACCTAGATTTAGTATAATTGCTGTATCTGTTTTATGTTTTATAGGTCATTAAGACTGCTTGTAAATTTGTATACATCATAATGTTTTTCTTTTTGTATATTTGTAAGAAAGGGCCTATAGGGTGTTCAGGGTCTCACTACCAGGTTGGAATCATAGTGTTCTGCCTGTGTTTAACTCCCAAGAGCTGGGATAACAGGCATGCGCCACCATGCCCAGTCTCAATTGCCTTCTCAGAGTGGCCCGGGAGCAGAGGCAGCAGGGTGGGTCCCGAGATCAAACCCCTGGCCCCTGAACCTGCTTGCAGGCACTTTAATCCACTGAGCTATTTGGCCAGCCCTTATAATTTTTTTTTTTTTTGTATTTAGGACAGGGTATGTGATAATTTACTTTTAAGAAATTATAAGATGAATAAATGAATATGATGCTGGAAAAATGAAATGGGGTGGGGAGGAAGGAAAAAAGAATTGAGGTATGTTGTGTACTTCTGCTAACCTTGAATGTAATTTTTATGTTCAGCAAAACTATAATAATGAAAATAAGAAAGTAAAAAAAAATGTAGCTATTAAAAATCATATTCAGGTAGCTCAAATAATTTCATCCACTAGTGGCAACAATTACCTTAGATAAATGGCATTGGTATGTTGAAAAGCTACCTGCATGTTCCTTGCAGAATTATTCACAGTGGACAAGAAACATAGGCAGCCTAAGTTTCAGTCAAATACTTAAGGGATAAAGACAATGTAGGGTACATGTATACTCATTGGGATACTACACAACCACAGCAAGAGGATGACTTCATTTGCCACAACAAGGATGGAACTGAAGATCACATTTCAGCAAATTTTAGTTAATAATAGCTAAATAAAAGTTAAGTTGGCCAGGCACAGAAAGACAAACACTGTCTATTCATTAGAGGAATCTAAACTTGCCTCAGAGAGATCAGAGAATAATAGTAGCTCTTACAGACTGAAGGAAAATTCATTACCTCACTTGTTGCTCTGCAGAATCTCATTCCTATGGCTGCAATTCTTGCACAGAGCTCTCTATAGCTCTGTGTCTGAGTGGGATAGAAGCTAGGGTATTCTACTTCATTTAGTATTTTAAATAATGTGGTGTGAAAAATCAGTAATATCAACAAAGACTAAAGATGGCAAGCAGGCATCCAGGGAGAAAGATGCTTTAACAAATACAACATGGGCCAAGAGGAAAATTACCCTGTGTCATATTTTCATATTAGTTCAATGTGTCTTATGTTCTTTATATGGTGACATACACAACTATCACCACCCATCCTTAAGAGATAAGGGAATCATTGCATGAATAGGATAAATAAGTTGATTGGTGTACTTCAGCAGACTGTACCACAGCAAAATTTACACCAAGATATCTCATGTAGATCAGTTGCTCTTGAATGACATAATATCTGCCCCTTTTTTAATCCACACTGAATAAGAGAAACAAGTCCTGTGAACAGAGCTGCAATTAAGGAACAGATTATGATATTTCCAAAATTGATCTAGGCAGTTGGACAGAACCTTACACTTTCACTTCATTGTCCATCTGTTTTACTTTTGGGCTTCAGGTCTTCATGAGGTCAACTCAATGTGTCATTTTATGGCAGCATTCAGAAAAGGTCAGCAGTTAACAAAGCTGCAGGAAGCCCAAGTATTCTCTGCAGAAGAGTCTGTGAAAGCAAAGGCTGTCTCTCCTGTGTGTTGGCATTTTCCCTTTCCCCATTAGGTTGCATCTGCAGAATGCCTGCAGATTCTTGACCTTCACAGATGTTGTCCCTCTTTGGCCCCTCTAACAACATGATTCTATCGTGTTTGTATAGCACAGTCTCGTATCCTGTTCTGCTCCTCTGGAGCTGAGAAAAGCTTATGTAGTGTGAGTTGTGTAACTGCTCTCCCCCATAAGAGATGAGGAACTCATTAGAATATATTTTTATTTTGATTCATGTATGGATGTATTTTCATTGATTTGGAGGCCGGGGAGATGGCTCAGTAGAATAAGTGCTTGCCCGGTAAGTGTAGGGGCCTGAGTTCAATCCCCAGTTCTAAAAAAAAAAAAAAAAAAGTGGCATTTTTATAGATTTTTAAGACTTAGCATTTTATTAGTAATAAATTTTCAGCAAAAATATAGACTAAATATAATTTCATATGCAAATAAAGGGTGGGAAATTCATTAAATACAGTAGATCTTTCATGTAGTAACAAATGTTGAATAATGTATTAGCTATTGATTATATTTAACTTACAACATTACTGTTGTAACTATTTTTTTTAATTTTATGGTATCACATTTTTCCAACTGAAAATCTTTAAGAGTTTAATTACATTTTATTAATATGATGTATTTGTTAACTAAATTAGCAGAAAGTATTTTAGGTTACACTGTGTGCTGTACTCACATTAAAGGGCCTCGCTATACCATTTAGAAAAAGAAAAACATCATTTATCATAGAAAAATTTCAGCCTATTTATTTTACAGAATTGCTAATAAAGAAGAAATGGATCTTTCAGTATCCACGTAACATCAAGGTATCTTGTTTCTGATTTTTTTAATTTATCAATTTGAAGAAAATATGTGAACAACATTGTTCATAAATTAAATCAAAATATAGTTAAAGCAAAAATCAGTTTCTTCTCAGTAAACTGATTTGCTTCACTTGGAAAAAATTGTGTAAATAAATATAAAGATATATAGATTATATTAACAATTAAATAGAGCCAGTGCCCAGACCTGGTGTGTGAGTGGAACCACTCGGGGCCTGCGAGATCCTCATTCCAGCCAGCACCCAGGCCAGGAACATGTGTGGAACTTCTTCCATCAGACAGGCTTGGCGTGGAACCCTACAGCAGAACTCCATACAGATGGGCAAGAGGCAAGACCCACCCAGATAATCCAGGAACAAAACATCTTGCCAGAGTGGCACAGAGGGTTCACCTCCACGGGCTGCATCAGGAGGAACTGGAGCACAACAGCAAGACCCAAGTCACACACACACATCTTGAAGAGTTTGATCTTGGTAGATCCAGACCTGGTGCTAAGGTAATAATTGCATCAAAGCTCTGCACCAAAGGTCAGAAGGCAGTGCTATACAAAATGACAAAGATAAGGGGCAAAATACATTTTCAGGCCCTAAGAACAGACCTGAAATATCTGAAATAATAGTGTTTGCAGTAAAGAAACAACTGTGGAAAAGTATAGAGGAAATCAGATCAGAAATAACTCCTGAAGTAGAAAAAAGAAATGATAACTATAATGAAAAAAATTACTAAGTGCTTCTAAAGAAGACACTGGTAAAAAATAAAGAGTATATAAAAATGATTGAATCCTTAAATGAGCAATGCAAGAAACAATAGAACACATGAAGCAGAGTCAAAGTAATTTACAGGATATTAAAAATTCAATCATAGGCTGGAAAAACCATTTGAATGAAAGTGAAGATATCATTTCAGACCTTGAAGACACCATTTCAACTAGTGAAAAGGTAAGAAAACATCTCTTAAAAACAACTAGGATGCAGGAAAAATAATTGAACATCTGCAAGTTGATGCAAAGATGAACAACATAAGACTAATAGGCATCAATGAGAAAGAAGGAGTCAAAACAAATGATATAAAAAGAATATCATTTGTAGAAATGATAGTAGAAAACTTCCCAAATATGGGGCAACAATCTGACATTCAGGCAACTGAAGCATGTAGAACTCCAAATAACATCAACTCAATTAAAACCACACCCAGACATATAATAATCAAGATCCAAGAAATTCAGCATAGGAACAGTATACTAAAAGATGCTAAAGAAAAGAAACAGATCACATTTACAGGAAAATCCATCAGAATAACGGCAGATTTCTCTTCATTAACTATCAAGTGAAGAAGAACATAGAGCAAAGTACTACAATTCTTGCAAGAAAACAAATTCCAACACTGACTGATATACCCTGCAAAACTCTCTTTCAAGTTTAGCTGAGAAGTGAAATACTTCCATGACAAAGAACAACTAAAGAATTTCATGATGACAAAGCCAACCCTACACAGATTACTAAAAGATATTTTAGAGAGGGACCAAAATGACCACAACTCCATGAATGAGAATGGAAAGCGCCCACCAAATAGGGCAAACAATTAAACAGGAGAAAGAGAGGCATACAACAGCGGGTAAAAAAATCATGTCAAACATAAGTCAGTACAACCATCATCTAAACGAACTCAGTTCACTAATTAAATAAAACAGACAGGAAGAGTGAACTGGGAAGCAAAATCCAACAACGTGCTATACAAGACTTCTTCTAGGGCCCCCGCCCTGCCTCCCTGGAGAAGTCCTGGTCTTTGTCCCACCACTTTGCAGCCGCGCTCCTTCGGAGGAGCACCAACCTTTGCCATGGAGCACCAGTCTTGGCAGTCAGCGAAGGAGGAAAGAGAGCCTTGATGGATGCCGCAGCTGCTGCTCCTCCCCTGTGCTTCATTAACTGCTGCCCTTTGCCTTGAAGCCAGCGAAGTATGAGCTGAAACCTTCACAAACTGTGAGCTAAATAAACCTTTCCTTCCTTGAAAAACAAAACAAACAAACAAAAAAAGTACTTCTATCAATTGATTGGTTTGTTTTCAAAGTTTTGACCAGCTGGTAATTTCAATATGATTTGTGCCTCAGGAACACAATTACTTTCATGAGTCATGCATAATGCTTTGTCCTGGCTTTATGGTTTATTGCCTTAGAAATATATTTTGTGCAAGATTAGAATTCTGTGTAGATGTTGCCAAAGTCTTTATAAATTTGAATGTGGGGAAATTAGAGAAATCATGTGCTAAAAAAAAAGAAAAGGCATTCTATACATCTTAGTTTTGGTATATGTCTATACAATAAGCATATGTATACATTGTTCTCAAATTCTGTAATTATTTTAAAGAGAAAGTCATTTAAATCACATTCCC
>NW_004524735.1:2196901-2198224 GCF_000260255.1 Octodon degus | reverse complement strand
TTTCTTTCTTTCTTTCTTTCTTTCTCTCTCTCTCTCTCTCTCTCTCTCTCTCTCTCTCTCTCTCTCTCTTTCTTTTTCTTTCTTTCTTTCTTTCTTTTTCTTTTTCTTTATTTTTTTTTTCGGCATTAGGTATTGAACTCAGTACCCTGAACTTGCCCGGCAAGCATGTATTCTACTGAGCCATCTCTCTGACCCCTGACTGAGATTTTGTGATGCGATTTTTGTGCCATTTTCAGGACTGTTTGTGTGTGGTATGGTTCTTGGACTTGGCCATAACTGCACTGTAAACATGACTACCAAGTACCTGGAGCCAGAACTGTTTTGGATACTTGTTTTTGAGCTACTTTGTCATTTACAAGTCACTGCCAACCCATCAAACTACTGCTGGTGTGGTAGTCCAACCTATTCGTGTTTCAGTGGTTCCCTCAGTAGCCACCGAGGGAAATAGCAAACTGTGGTTCATACCTGGATAAGTCAGGGAGGCCTGATATTGCACACTGTACATTGTTCCTGGTCACTTTTGCTCTGGCCCTGCCCCTCTTCTCCGTTTTCCAGAACTGGAAACTGACTAGCTTTCCTTTACCTTCCACTGTACTTCTCGCCTCACAGCCAGCCAATTATAGATGGAGGCCACTGAAACCTTCAGACAAACTAAAGCTTACTTGTGGTAAATTTTAGGTTTATACTGTGTGTCCCAGTGACAGGAGGGAGACTAATACAAAAAAAAATGGCACTGAGAAGAGTGGGGTATGGTTGTTCCTGTGACTACACCTGACCAGGTGGTTCAGAAGTCTTCTCTCCAATGCTGCAGAAATACTATCACATTATGAGCAGAACACGGTGAGAAATTCGGGTCAGAGCTCAGAAGACCAGAGTGCTTATAGAAGGCAGATAGTAGAGGCCAAGCTCGGGAGGTTTCAGGTGGAAATAAGCTTTTCATTGCCTATTGGACTACAGAGTATTTGTTATATACTCTAGAGAAAAAAAAATTCCTGTATGTTAGTCCATGCATTAACCTAATTTACAGTGTGACAATGCTGACAATTAAATATTCTGCAAATAGTTACTATATCAGATGTAACACTCAACCATTTTCTCTCAGGCTGTGAGCTGTCTTTCCAAGTTCTTTAATTGTTTTTTTTTTTTTTTTTTTTTTTTTTTGCTTTTTAATGAAGTAAAATTAAATCTCAGCAACTTATCAGAGGGCGGTTGTTCTATTCTTACCTCTGAATTCAGAATGGCACTTTAATTCCTTTTACTTTTTAGTCTAGTGAGAAATACTATTGCTATCAGAAAATTATAATAGTTACCACCACTCAAGTT
>NW_004524735.1:2191952-2196056 GCF_000260255.1 Octodon degus | reverse complement strand
CCTGTAGACCCTGTAGACCCCATGGACCCTGTAGACCCTGTGGACCCTGTAGACCCTGTAGATCCTGTAGACCCTGTAGACCCTGTAGACCCTGTGGACCCTGTGGACCCTGTAGACCCTGTGGACCCTGTAGACCCTGTGGAACCGGTAGACTCTGTCCTAAATTCATTAAAACAAAAAAAGCTAACATTTTACATAAAACTTAAGAGTATACTTGAGGAGTTTATAAGTCGCCAAAAATAACTTAAATGGAGTAATTGTCAAATGGTACAACGTCTTACCATACAATAAAAAATTTGTTTTTTAAATAAAATTCCGTTGATTGTCTTCCAGCTTGCTTGAGTAGAACTGCTACAAAAAATCCTCATTCTGCCATGTTTTTAAAATGATTAGTGTTTAGGTAAATGTCTACTTTTTATGCTAGTTTGAGATGTTGTCATAGGTCTTTATTTCTTCAACCAACCACACAATACACAACATTTTCTGACTTATTCTCTAGAACATTATTTCTTTAATGTCACATCTTTGTAATAATATACTAAAATATATTTTATAAAAAATAAATACTGAATAGGACATGTGTGAAAAATTACTGAGCAAATGAACCATGAAAACCAATTAATATTGGATATTGGATAAACAAGGAAGCATACAGAAATCTTTTAGGCATAAGAACCCCTGGCCTTGGACACATGAAAACTTGCTAGGGCCACTTGGCAGGGAAGCCAAACCTGAACTGACTCACTCAGATGTTTCAATGTCTCCTTTGGTGCTTTGCTCCAAAAAGGATATCACTTCTGACTGGGCCTACACTAGGATCAGAGAGGATTATTTTGTCTTTTATCCATTTTGGAATACAGTTTGTAGAAGTTTTCCAAATTATCCATTCCTATCTTTAATTCTACATCACTGCCCAGAACCAGTTCAAGTCTAGATCAGATAGACTCTATGCTAAAATTCAGTGTCATGATTAAAGAAGTCATGTCTTTTTAAGTATTTAAATAGGATTACTTCATTATCTACTATTTTCTTCATCATCATCATAATTATTATTATTTTCTTATAACAGTGTTATTCACAGATTCAAAAACTGCAAACTTCCCAAATTTTGAAGTTTGAAATTTTATATTTCTTTCTTGAATTATATATATATATAGTTTTCAGTTGAAGCAACATGAAAAGCAGACGCTGAAAGCCAAAGCCACATAACAGTGGTTGAATGTAGTCTACTTAAATGTTAAAATAGGCCATTGTGTGTGTATGTGTTTGTGGTCATCTAAGGACTTTTAATAATTGCAGCCACATTTCTTAGGGGAAGGTTTTTTTTTTTTTTTTTTTTTTTTTTTTTTTTTTTTTTTTTTTTTTTTTTTTTTTTTTTGGTGCTGGGGACCAACCCCAGGGCTTCTACCTTGCTAGACAAATGTTCTAGCTCTGAACCAAATCCCCAGCCCCCTGCAGCCACATTTCAATGGACAATCTGATCTTCTAGCTTCCTGCACCTAAGCAGAAAATACCCTACAATACTTCTCCAAGGTCAAATCAACTGACAATGAAACCACTCCTGTTTAAGAACAGGACTAGGTCCCAGTTTTACTCTTATCTTCGAATTCTGTTTCAATTTTGTCTCTGTTTCCTGATGGAAACATGAATGGAGGATAAAACGTCATTAATCCTTTGTTGTACCAAATATCCAAAGCCCATAATTTGAAAGAAGAAATGGCTCATTTGACTCAGGGTCTCAGGTTCCAGCTCATGGTTGACTGACTCCCAGGAGGTAACATTGGTTATAAATGTATGGTTGAGCCAAGCTTAGCTGAAGGAGGTCAGAAAGCAGAGCAGGGGCAAGCACCTGAGGAGAAGGAGCCAGTGCCCAGCTATGAACCCTGAGACCACTCCACTATGATCTACCAGACACATGCAGTAAGCAGCTCTCAAGCCAGACATGGACGATTACACTTAATGGTCATCATTCCTTCCAGGAAGACACCAGAACACTTTGGACAGATGGATGAAATGCTCAGAGCAAAGGCATGCTTTGTAAATATGTCTTGGGGTTGGAACTCTAGAAAGACCCTGACACTCAGGCCAGAGTCCAACCAACAGTTGAAGCTCTCCATACTCTACGGATGGTCATCTCACACTGTCCACATCTCTAGCCTCAGTCCACTCATGTTGCTCTGCTCACTGATGCAGCCAGAGAAGAAGCAGGTATGTTCCAGGTGGAACAAATTTCCAGTGTCAAATGGTTGTTTCTGTGTCTTCCCTTCATCCCTGACTGGCTCTACAATCTCCTCCTCATCCTGTGTCTTCTAGGTTCTCAAAAACAGTGGACTAGGCCTGCTCACTGAGACAAGTGCCATGATCCGAAGTGCTCTTCACAAAAGACATGCTCCTATAATATACGCATCACATTATATACTTGTATCTCCTAAAGAGGAGAAGCTGGTGAAGAAGAGTGCCAAGTCACCTTTAAAATGGACTGAATATTCAGATTCAACCCTCGTCACAACATCTGAAGAAATCTGATAGTGGCAAGAGTTTTAGTGGAATCTAAACATCCCAGAAGAGGTTTAGTTTTCTTTTTGGATATGATTTCTCTTGGTGTTTTCAACTTTGACATATCTTGTAGCTCAACACTTGATTTTTGTTTTTGTTCTTAAACTAACATGTTATTTTATCATAATTTTCATAGTTTTTATCTCTATCAACCAATGTGAGTGTGAGTATATGTGTATAAGATAGATATATGATAGATGATAGATAGATAGATGATAGATAGATGATAGATAGATAGATAGATAGATAGATAGATAGATACATAGATACATAGATACATAGATATTTACTTTGCCAGATTTCTTCAAGTAATTGTAAAGGAAATTTATAGTCAAAATAATTCATTTGACTTTCCCTGGCTGATTCTTTTTCTGTGTTTTGTGGAACTCCTAAACCACTCAACTGACAACCCGGAGAATTATATCTCTTTTCTACCGCTTCATCTCATCTCCTAAGACCTGCAAACTCACATGCTTAGATGGTACCATTCTTTATGACACACAGAGATTTTCTCAAGTGTATTGTGTCCTATTTTTTCTTTCTTTAACAGTGCTTCTAAAAGATTGCAAATATTTACTTAAATCTTCCCAGGTCAGGAAAATATGAAAATACACAGAGCTTTTGAGCAGCCTTAAATTCAAAGTAAACTTTTCAGAATAAAGTGAGACACTTGATCATATTCTCTGATGAGAGATGGATCTCCATATAATAGTTTGTGGTTCCATAATGTTTTTCACATGAAATATGTTACTTAAATTTCACAACATGTAAAGCATAAAAATTTATTTCATGTTAGATTATTATAAAAATGTGGGATATAGGAATGTGTATAGTTGACCAGAAGACATTCAACTAATAAGTAGTTAAGACAGGACTTCAACAAATGCACAATTTCACTTAAGAGACAAAATACTGAGAGGAAGTAATGATTGAAACTGAGTACTAGAATGAGGAGATTTCATTTAATGATTTCCAATTCCTTGCTGACTTTTTGTAAATCTTTTTGCTTTTTTGTCTGCATATCCTATTTGCACTAGCAGCACATTGGCATCTCATTCTGCACACATGATTTAAATCACTGCACTATCTAATCCAAGTAAACATTTGGAGATTGAATCTAGTCTCTTGACAATTCTTAATTAGATTAATGTTTATCAAACATGGTAAGTGCCAAGTGATGGAACTACAATACTCACCATGAGCAAACAAGCTACAATCTAAATTTCCTACTTTCCAGCTGAAATGTTTAAATGAAAAATGCTGAAACTTAATTTTGAAGATTTCTGATATTCACTCTGCCTACATTTTAATGTACTTTTTTCTTTCTTTAAGTTGAAATTCAATATGTAATGGAAAACCTACATTCCACTGGAAAGAATATTGATATACACCATTGATTTCTGCATATCAAGGAAAATTTATACAGTTTTCTGCTTTTCTCTCATAAAATCCAGAAATCAAATCATTTATGCGATTTTTTTTTTGGAAAGGACCACAAAGTCTCAGCCCCAGACCTAGCAGTGTAAAATTCCTTTCACAGAGCTGATG
>NW_004524735.1:2189754-2191385 GCF_000260255.1 Octodon degus | reverse complement strand
AGACCATATTAAATATGACATTTGAAGATTTTTCAGACTAGATTTAAAATTGTGCTTCATTCTATTTGCATGGCTGCTATGGAATTTTAAAGTAATGATAGCTGCCAAGCCATCTCATTTCTTCTTCACTATCAGCAACAAAATAGGGCTGCATTCCTGACAAACTTTATTTCCCTCATTTGCTGAAGTTCCCAGAGTTTTCTGCTCATAGTTTGCAGTATGTATATGTAACTGTTACATTCTGAACTTCTAATCCATAGCTTACTTTCTCCATTTTGAAGTTTTTAGTACTTCTGTTTATTGTCTTGTTGGATTAACTACATGCATTCACATTTCACATCCTGAAAGATATTAAATTACTCTTTAAATAAATTGCTCCCTTTTAGGGGCTGGGGAGATAGCTCAGTAGAATAAGTGCTTGCCTGGCAAGTGCAAGGGCCTGAGTTTACTCCACAGTTCTAAGAAAAAAAAAATTGCTCCTTTTCCATTTGATGATTCGTCTTGTGCATTCATTCATCATACTGCCCTTGTGTATATCTCTGGAATCAGTTTATCCATTAGGCACAAACCAGGTTTTACACTAGACTTTGGCAGTTCTGTCTAAAGAATAAAAGGGCAACTTAGTTAAAGCAAATATGGTGTGTGAAAGGAAGAGCTTTCCCACATTTATTGTTGCTGTGTTATGATACACAATTTAGCTCATATAGCACTCCGGTGCTCCAGTAGTAGCCAGGGAGAAGGAGGGGCACTATTATGATAGACAGGAAGAAGCGTGATGAAGAAAAGTGACACCCGCAAAGCCATCCTGAAGGATGGCCAACCAGCTGGATTTCTGATTCAGATCAAGGATTGCCAGTACACTATATATCTGTTCTGTAATCCTGCTGCACTACACTTCAATTGAACATTAAGTGATAGATATGTCTGATAAATGAATTTAAAAAAGGATTATTTAGACATAGTGTTCCATGACCAAAGGACAATTAAATTTCTTCAAACAATGTTGCATTTGAGCATGGGCTGAGAAGCATATAAAAGCCTAAGAATAAAACCCACATAATTAGGCTTCTGCTACTTCTCCTTCTCTATATCTTTTGGAAACTATGACAGTTACTTCTACAACTGATTTCTGAAGCTTATTTTAGTGACACTGAAGTGTTTTTCTTTTTCTCAAAAGTCTATGAAAGTTCACTGCAAGCAGAGTAGGGAGAACCCAAAGCACCAGTTCAGGTTGTCAAATCGTTCTCTCCAAAAGCAGCAGAAAAAGAAAAAAAAAAAAAAACTGTAATTGAACAAGTTTGAGTTTGTTACTCACTGCATGCAGGGAAGATCTAGACTAGGAGGAACTGTGGTTATGCAAATAAAATGGGGCTTGATCCAAAGGAAAATGTGTTGAAGTGTTGGGTGACAGTAGGTAGTACTCAAGGGCAATTCTTGACTGAGCTTCTGTGTAATCTACGGAGGCAAGAGTGGGTGCATTACAAGTTTAATTAAAATCACTTTCTTTTAGTGGTACTAGGTGCTTATGGCTATAAAATTCTCTTGGTGTCTGTTTTGCTATGTCTTAAAGGCTTTAGCATCTTATTTTCCCACTGTGTATCAAGAAATTTTAATTTACATTTTAATTTCTT
>NW_004524735.1:2177271-2188980 GCF_000260255.1 Octodon degus | reverse complement strand
TGTCTCTATTTCTCTATCTCTGCCTCTCTATCTCTCCCCATATGAGTTGAGGTTCTGTGATTCTCTTCATAGATTTTGTCTTTAAAGATTTTCTGTGTGAGGGCCAGGGAGATGGCTCAGTGGAATAAGTGCTTCCCTGGCAAGCGCAAGGGCCTGAGTTCAATCCCTGGTTGTGATGTTCTGTATGCTTTAACTAACCCTACCCAGTTTTAATATCTATTTATTTAGGCTACTTTTTCTATCATTTCACATTTAGCCAGAGTGAAATGATTTTCTTGTAGGTAACATATCCTTGGGTGTGTCTTCTGTATCTTCCAGCTAGGGAATTTAGTCCACCCCTGCTTTAGTTACCTTTTTATTGCTGGGACAAAATACCTGGTACCCACAAATTAAAGGAGGAATAATTTGTTTGTGTCTCACAGTTCATAGAGTGTTCAGTCTGTAGCTGGCTGGCTGTAAGGCAGGGCGACACGGCAGAGGAGAATGCAGAGGTGAAACAGTCCAGGGCAGAGCACGCAGGAGCAGCAGGGTTTCCTTCTGCTTTCCCTTTTTCTTTCATCCCAGCTATAAGCCTATTGGTTGATGCTGCCTACACCAAGGGTGGGTCTTTTCATTAAATCCATTATCTACATCCAGTACCATGCTAACTTGAGCAGTATACCATCTATGATCCACACCCACCATCTAGCCACCCACAAAGGCTCCACAAGTAAGTGCATGTGGCTTTGGGGAGACATCTAGGCATGATCTGCAAAAGTCTGTGTTAAATGTCGCTATACTGATAAGGCTTAGATTTGTCAGGTTGCTCATTTTCTTCTCTTTGATTTGAGTATATTTGGTCCTGTTCCCCTTTTTACATTTTCACTTAAATGTTTAAGTGTTTTGATTTTGATTCTTTTGTCTTCTTTTGATTAACTGATCTTTTAATGGGTTTCATGCTGTCACCATTTTTCTAAAGAAACATTTGTTTTTCTATTTGATACAGAACATTGTGTATATTTTGTGGGGTAAATCTGGTGGTGTAGATTCCTACATTTTGCTGTTCTGGAGTTGTTTTTGTTTCTCCTTTATTTCTGGAGTTTGACTTTGCTTCCTATAGTTGATTGGCATTCTTTTTTTTTTCATCTAAGCAAGTAAAATATGTCATTCCATTCTATCCCTGTTTGTAAGATTTCTGCTGAGAAATCAAAAATTTGTTTTATTCTAGTGGGCTCCTCTGAATGTGACATTGCTTTGCACTTGCTATTTTTAGAATTCTATCTTTGTTTTGAAGTTTTGCCAGATTATGCCATACTAGTGATGAGAATCAAAAAATCGTTTCTATTTCTATTTGAATTCTAATCTATTCATGTATCTATTCATATTCATATTCTATTTCTATTTGTTTCTATTCTGTTTCTAAATGAACTCTCATGACATCATCTTCATGTCTATTTCTATATGCCATGGGCCTCTTACCACTGATTGTCCATATCTTTTGCAAGATAAGAGAATTTGCAAGCTATTAATTTATTGAAAATATGGCTCTCCATAACTTTTACATTTGTTCACATGCATAAATTCCCAAAATTCAACATTTGTTTATTGAGTTCTCTTAGGTTTCAAAAAGCTATCTTCATTTAGTTACCATTTCTTAATATTTTTTCTTCATTTCCTTTTTCTTCTTTTCCTTTTCATTTCTTTTTTCTTTTCAGTCTAATTGGGATAACTCAAAATCTATAAAGTTAAAATATTCTTTTTTCTCTTTTCTGTAATCTGTTCTAGGCTTCACACTGTGATTTCAAAGGACTTATTACTTATTTCTATGATAATTGATTATTTTTCATGATCTATTTTCCTAAATTTCTAAGAATTATCATGAATTTTAATCTCATTTTAAATTACATTTATTCATTTTAACTTTATTGCTTTACTACAATCATTCTTTTGAACATTTTATTTGACATTTTGTTAATATCTTATCCTTTGTGGCCTGCTGTTCCTGAGTTGTTTTATTTATTTCATATTACTGAGTTATCCTTTTTCCCAAACTGTGACATCTCTTCATGGAAATATATGCATGTGCTAACTCCATTCTTTCTACCTTTTTTTACAGGGTGCCTTTCGCAGTACATGCTTTCCTCTAAAGGTGTATCTTACAGTGTATCTTTGGCAGGCTATGTTAATTTGATTGCAGTTGATCCTCACAATGTTCTCTAGGGACAGCTCTGGCTGTAATCAATACTCTCTGGCAAGCTATATGTGTTGACAGGTTGAAGAGGCTTGTATCTCTTATGTTTACTTGATATCCTGTTAGTATTCAAATCATGATTTTTTATGTTTACTTGATATCCTGTGAAGATATCAAATTTCAGTCCATCCTGTGAACCCTTTGCTTCATCACTGATTGGGATGAGGCTAGTCCCATCCTCAAGTGAATCATGTTCTCCAATGACAGGAAAATGATTTTAATTTTGTTGTTGTTGTCATTGTTGTTGTTGTTTTTATGTGAAATAACAAATGGCAGTATGGTGAAGTCATAGTGGTCTTCCTGCAAGTGAAGATGTTTATCTCCATGAGAAGACAGAAAGAAGGGTGTAAAATAAAATAAAAATAACTTCATTAGGAATTTTTGGATCAACTGAAAAGGTAGCATGGATCAGGGTTAAATTCTTCCCACTCTAGGGCCCGCCAAATAGCTCAGTGGATTAAAGCACCTGCAAACAGGCACAGGGGCTGGAGGTTTGATTGCCAGGCCTGCTGCACTGGCCCTGCCCCTGGGGCATGCTGAGACAGCAATAGAGACTGGGTATAGTGGCGCATACCTGTAATCCCAGCTCTTGGGATGCTGTAAACAGGCAGTTCACTATGAGTCCAATCTAGTAGTGAGACCTTGAACATCCTGTAGACCCTTCCTTAAAATAAAAAAAAAAGTCTTCCCACAATAAGGAGTGAAATGTACATGAGAAAGGTGTGTGATATGTTGAATAAAGTTATTGTCAGTAACCAAATGTAGGAACCTCAGATGGAAATAATGAAATACTATTGAAAATGTATTGCTAAGAAATCCATAAAATTAAAATGAAGATACCAAATTTCAGTTTAAGAATATTCACAGGATATCAAGTAAACAAAAAAATCATGATTGGATAAGTTCTGGTAAAATTTGAAAACAAAATTAATGCAATTGGAAGGAATTTCTGAAACAATAAATACACTAATATTTTATTTTTATAACTTATTAATGGTAACATTAAATAATAATGATTATAAATAATATTTTCAAAATGTTAAGGAAAAAGATTTTGAATTAACAATATGTAAGCTCTACTTCAAACCCTTTTAAAACATTTTAGAAATCATGAATGATACACAATCAGAATTTTTTTTATTATTTGACAATTCAGTTAGGTTTCCTTTTACTTTTCTCCAAGGGCTCTAGGTTTTTGGTTAAAGCTCTTCAGTGGCTTCACCTGGTCTGAACTGTTTCAAACTATTGTATAAACCATAGTCGTCCATGTTCTCTGACCTTAGAATCCATGTTCAGCTACCAAGTTTTGTTGCTCCTCTGAATTTCTTGGGGTTGCCCTTGAGGCACAGCAGATGCTGGTCCTCTGAAAGTGCCATTGTGCTGTCTGTTCCTCCAATCTGAAGTGCTCCACCACATGCTCACATATCACCTTTTCATTCCGTACTTCTCCAGGAAGGATGACTGCCTTTATCTTTGCAACCAACCCCCCAAACTTGACATTCTCATCTTTTATTCAGGTTTTCCTTTTCCTTAAATATTTTCCATTATTTCTTTGTTTATTACACGTTGTTTTATTTCATCTAATTCCTGGCCAGTATCCATAAAAATGGTTAACTTGCCCAAGTTTAATTGGAAGAAAGAAGAGTCCAGGCTGCCCACATGTAGGAGGGGCACCTTCCCCACTGTGTCTCAGGGTGACATCAATCTACCACATGCCACACACCCACTTGCAGGCTCACACAACCAGCTGTTTGTCTTGTTGCTTTTTGGATTACATAACTGTAGCTTACTTATGAATGTTTTCTCCCCTGTCTTTCTCTTCTAAATGAGGAGATACTTGGACGCAACTGTATATTCTGAGCTGCTAGAATTATGTTTGGGAGTTGTAATGCACAGATGCTTAATATGTTTAAGAAAATAATTCCACTTACCAATGCTGAAAATGTGTCATCTATAGAAAAAGATCATTTATGATAGTCATAATGTGAAAGGAAAGGCTAAAAAGAGACACTTTCATCTTTCTAAACATATGCCACTTTGATGTCTTGACACTTTGTATGGCTCGGGTTCATAAGCTTTCTTCCCTGGCAGTCATTCTGTTTGGAACATTAATCCAGCAGAGTGGATGAGAAGTTGAATGTTAAGGGGATTAAACTGCTACTGCAGTAAATGAAAAAGCATTGTTTTCACTGTATGACTCTTGCTTTTCTTCTGCTTCACTGAAGTTTAGGACAGAGAAGGTTTGAGAAGTTATAGGACTTCATATATTTGGGCAGAATTAATCTAATAGGTCACAATAACCCTTGGGGTTTTTCATTTCCGTTTATGGTTTGGTTGCGCTTGACATTTTCAAATTTTTGTGAAAATAATACATTTCTAAGGGGTCTTAATATTTCTCAAGTTTGCTCATTTTAAACTATAAGTAGATGAGTACACACACACACACACACACACACACACACACACCCTTCAAAACCTTGGAATTTGAGCTGAAAATTGGAAGGAAAGCTTCATTATAATTGGTACTCTCAGCAGAAAGTTGCTGTCTCTCTCCTGACTTGCCTGACAAGTGGTATTGCAGGGTTCTTACGGAACTGAGACAAATACAGTAATTTAGCAATATATAAAGTAAGAAGAAACTTGTGAATAACACAAGAGAAGGTCTCGTCTGTCTGTCTGTGCTCTCACAGAGAGCTGCGTTCAAGAGTAAGCTGGTTTATCTTGTGATCACAGGATGGTGTGTTCTGATGCTTCATGTGAGACTGGTTCTGTTCTGGAGGAGAATGCCATGGCCTAGCTAGTGTGTCAGGGCAGCTGCAAGAGGAACCTGCCATAGGAAGTTTTCATTGCTTTATCAGATTTGCAAACTCACTGCAGCATTTTTGTCTGAGGCAAAGTATGATGTTTCCTTGTGAGTTTTATTATCTTTCACGAATATATAGTATACATTATACTTTCATGACATGTAAATACTTAAGTAAGGGTATAAGTATAGCTCACTTGTTTTTAATACTGTAAAAGTGTGAGGTTTATTTTTTTATGTTCTTAAGGTAATCGTTTTATAAAACTGAGGTTAAGAATACTTTGTTTAGCTAACTGACTGAAAGAAATCACAATACTTCAATTTTATTACGTCAAGACTTTTTGTCATGTTTTCTGAAAACTGTACCATGCCAAAGAGTACCTGCTAATATTTCATTTCATAATATCATTCCAGAATACATAAATGAGTGAAAGGTAATTAAGGCCAGAAAGAAGACAGAAAATATGGGAAGGCGGTTGGCCGCCATTGCAACCTTGCACAAGCTACGACTCACCTTCGTGCTGCTATATTCAAAGCAGCCCGGTGATAACATCCCTGCTGCAGGCATCATTGGTTCTGTGTTCGACCCATCTTCCCTGTGCTGCCTATAGACAGTATGTCACACCGTTTGAATGATCATTTTAACAAGATGGCATATAACTTAAGACATACAGTGAACATCTGAAAAAACATACTTGATTTAAATAGAAATGATCCCAAAAGCTCTAATTACTTTCAAATACCTATTTCTTTGATTTAATCAAAAATATTTAACATATGCTGGGCATATCTCTCAGGTATATCTGCCGGGCTAGTATGGGGTCATGAATTTGATTTCTGATGCAAAACAAAACTTAACTTATAATTGTGAATCTTGCTGCAGATTCCAGGGCCCTTTATGTTTAGCTGTAGCCATTGCTTGGCTTTTTTATAGCAAGATAGTAGAATCAGGGTTGCATGAAATTTATGTTGGTTATCCTTAAGCAAACCTTCAACTTATTTTCCACTTATACACTTCTCCCTTTTGGTAAAAATGGTAAGTCCACTCATGTGAAATTTATCATGTATATTACTAAAATATGTGCAGTATTTACATTTAGATGATATGGTTAGAAGCATATTTTTCATTGGTTCTTCCATTTTCTATATGAATCATGTTGTGTCAGTTACTTTTCTCTTGTTTCTGGGGAAAAAATCCCAACATCCAAAATTAAGGAAGGAAAGGTTTATTTAGTGATGGTTTGTGGAGGTTTCAGCCAAATTTTGGCTGCCTCCAAGGGAGAGTGGCACATAGCAGAGGGGAGCAGATTATGGAGGCAGAAAACAGCAAGAGCCACAGGGGCAAGCAATGGCTGTGACGGCTAGCAAGCCTCTCTTCCTTCCCTACACTATATTTAAGCTATCAGCATAGCAAGGGCAAGTGTAGTATTCACACCATGATCCCAGTACTGGATCATGAATTAATCACAAACCCTAGAAGCCTGCTCAGTGACTGTATGAGGCTTTGGGGGACAACTAGACACAAACCATAATGTTCCACCCCTGGCCCACCAAAGACTCATGCGCATCCCTTAATGCAAAAGATATTTTAGTCCATACCTAAGAGTTGCCAAAGTCCTACTAGTTTCAGCACTGCTGAACAATCCAATTCCCAACTGTCCTCCAAGCTCTAAGGCAAACTCTTAGCTGTGAGCCCCTCTACAATTGAAAAGTTATTCACTTCCAACATTCAATGGCACAAGAAAAACATCACTGTTCCAAAAGGTACAAACAGCAGGATACAAAGCATTGGGATGAAAGTAAGTCCAAAATCCAGAAGAAAAAACATTAAGTTCTATAGTTCCATGTGTAACATTTGAAGCAATCTGTGGAAAATTGTGAGCTCCATGTAGCTCCACCTCTATGACATTTATGGTGATAGCTCTTAGCCTGTCTTTGCTCTTCCCTTGCAACTTTCCTTAGGTGATCCACGTTCCTGTCTTTTGCAAACTTATGTGGTCTCCACTCTTCTATAGGATTCTCACTAACAGCTTCACACACTGCCCTTTCATGGGTATACTACCTCCCAGGTCCTCTGAAATCTAGATAGAAGTCATCTTAACCTCAGAACTCTTGCATTCTGCATGTACCTAAAACCAGCACCACAAGATGATGTTAAGGCCTGCTGTCAGTTCTAGCTATAGCTAAGTATTCTTCTCTCTTGTCTGTAGGAGCCAAGTTCCTAGATTGCTGAATGTTCTGAACCTGAATTTGAGGAACAGCTACTCTATGCCTCTGCCATTCTGAAACCTGGTGTGGCCAACATTACCATTCTTGAACATGGTACCTTGCAGTTTTTTCCTCAGAGAAAAGTCTTGCACTTCTACAGTTTTGAGGCTTAAAATGGTGGAGATTTGCTGCTTCTTGTCAGGACATCTTTTCTATTCTTCTCTTCCTTTTCAGCAATAGACATCTCTTCAGCTTCATCTTTGCAGTCTAGAGCTTTATTTGCACTTCCATTCCATTCAAACTAACATTTTAAATCTTCCTTCTGGGCTCTTTGCTCTGGATTTTCAACATTGATCTGACTAAAATTCCCCAACAAAAGCAATGCCACTGTCTCAACATTCAAATGCCTTGAAATTTGTTTTGCCAGATTAATTAGAATGTCATGCTTAATCTCAGTCTCAGGCAAAGTCTTTGAGCAAAATGCAGACAAACTCTTTGTCAAACTGTAACAAAAATCATCTAGAGTCCAACAACCATTGCAGTTCTTCTTCCCAGAGAAATTCTCCCAAGCCTGGTCTTTACAGATAGGATTTCTATCAGCCTTCTTGTCTTCTGAGCTCTGACCAAAATCTCCCATACAGAAGAGTTAAAATGTTTCCACGCTTTTGTTTCAGGCAACATCTCCTAACTTTTCCTATCTCTTCACATAGGCCATTCCCAAAGGCCCTTGAACCACATGGTCAGATAGTCACAGCAACAACCCCATTTCTTGGTACTGAACTCTGTCTTGTTACTTTTCTCTTGTCTCTGGGACAATACACACAACACCCAAAGTTAAGGAGGGAAATGTTTATTCAGCTCACAGTTAGTAAGAGTTTCAGTCCATACTGAGCCGGCTTTAAAGCAGAGTAGCACATGGAAGTGGGAAGCAGTTTATAGCAGCAAAAAACAGCAAAGAGAAAAGGGAGGAGCAGTGTCTCCAGCAGCTAGCTAACTTCTCTCCCTTCTTTATATTTTATTCATGCCATCCACCTCAGGGCAAGTGTAGCATTCACACCTATAATCTCAGTATTGGATCAAGAATTAATTTCAAACCAGGGATTAAACTCAGACCCTTGTGCTTACCAGGGAAGCACTTATTCTACTGAGCCATCTCCCCAGCCCAAAAATCTTTTTTTTTTTTCAGAACTCAGGATTGAACTCAGACCCTTGTGGTTGCTAGGAAGCGGTTATTCTACTGAACCATCTCCCTGGCCCCTGCATAAGGCTTTTGGGGGGCAACTAGACACAAACCATAACATGTGTCTTCTTTGTTATTACCTTTCCTTTCCTGACCTCTTTTGTGAGAGATAAACAAATTCATTTAATAAAATATCAATATTTTATATAATAATTGCTTTAATGATGAAATATGCATCTTATTTGTCATAAATTACTTCAAATTGATGATAATTTAATTCAGATAAAATACAACTATTTTGCTGCACTGTAGTTTCATAAATCTCATTGAACACAAAGTCCCAAATCCTGGTAGATGTTTTCTCTTTGTTGGTTTTATATTTATGACTTTTTGTCCTAAGTCTGTCATTTTTTTTTTTTATGGAGAAAATTTTGTTTCCATCACAGAGCTTTCCTTTTTATAACTGAATTTTTTCTTTCTTTTAAAAACTTTTATTCCTTGATTGGTCTTCTCTATTTTTTGGACTCTCTCTCTCTCTCTCTCCTCTTTCTTTCTTTCTTTCTTTCTTTCTTTCTTTCTTTCTTTCTTTCTTTCTTTCTTTCTTTCTTTCTTTCTTCTGTACTGGGGATTGAACTTAAGAACTTGCACTTTCCTATCTCCCCAGCCCTCCTCTTTCTTCATTGGTTTTTGAATCTATGAACACCGAGTGACTGTAGCATGTTCTTTGCCAACCTAAGTTTGTGTAAGGTGGTCTTCCTCCTTTGTACATTGCACAGGATTTGGTTAAGCCCAGTTATTTTCAGCAACAGTAGTTCTAGAATTGTTTTTTTAAAAAAAATCAGGTCATGGCTGCTGCCTTATTTCTTGTTTTGTTTGTCATTTAGGTGTCTAGTCTTCTGATCTTAGTAAGTAAGCCTCCTTCAGGGGATTATAGAATCATCCCTGAATCCCCTGTGTGACTCATAGCAGTTAAGCTGTGTCACTCTTTCTCCTCCTTCTTGAAATTGTTTGGCTCTGAGTCTATATAGCTTGCTTACAAATTAAACATTAGTTAGAGATGGAATACACATGCCTCCATTCATTGAGAATTCCATGTTCTTTTAGGCTGGTCAGATGTGGGTTCTAGTAGAGACTCAATGCTGAGCAGCTCCAGGTTTCATTTTCTACCAGATCTCCAATAGTCTTGCAGTACCCTCTACCTCCCAGGTACTCAGACATATGTGCTGAATTTGTCATTCCCCTTGTCCTCCCCAGATATAACTGTCTCTGATGTCCTGAATGCTCCCTTTAAACTTAACCTGGGATGTCTGTCTCTCATATGTCCTCACTGTGTCTGCAATTTCTAGGGGAGCAATAAGCCTTCCTACTTTGTTTGGTTACAGAATCTGCTCTCCCATTAGGAATGCCTCTGAGTTTTATTTTCTGCCTGGCTACTCCAAATCAAATAAATCACCTGGTCACATCTTTTACACCCTGCTAGAACTTCCACATTGGAATGGGAGAGGATGAGACCAGGTCTCAGTCATCAGGACTCCCGAGATAAGTACACTTCAAATTTTTCTTCTTTTATGGATAATTTCTAAAGCTTTATTATTATTTTAATAATTTTATCTGGTTTGCTATTTTTTCTTATGAAAAAATTTACCACATTTTTCATATCATGAAATTGTTCACATCAAAACTTTATTTTTATGGTAAACAAATGTGACTTTCTTTTACTTCTTCAAAGTGATGAATGATATTAAGCAATATTCTCCAGGCAATGGAGCTATATATAGGACCAGCCAAATCTCTCAGGGGATTAAAGGGCCTGCTTAGGCAGACACAAGGGCCAGGAGTTCGATCCCTGGGCCTGCCATGCCAGTCCCACCCTGGGGCATCCTGAGACAGCAATTGAGACTGGGCGTGGTGGCCATGCCTGTAATCCCAGCTCTTGGGAGGCTGTAAACATGAGGATCACTACAAGTCCAATGTACACAGTGAGACCCTGTAGACCTTGTTGTAAAAACATACAAAATATACTCTATATCTTTATATTGATATATATCTTTATATAAAAAATATATATATAGATAGATAGATAGATAGAGAGAGAGAGAGATTTTATAAGCATTTAATGTATACTAAGTGATTTTCCGATTAGAAAAATATGAGAAAAAATTGCAACACTCCCTTTTCCTTCCTGAACATTTCAGCTAATTCAGCTAATCTATATTCTTAAGTATAAAAAAGTGTGGAATAAAAAGAAAGAGGAAAATATGAGATAAACTAAACAAAGTGTAGAATAATATCTGGAACAGTTCTAATAAAATAATTACTTAAATACACAAGCCATTTCATTAGTTAGGAACATAAAATTAGGAATTATGTGAAAAAATCCTGTGTAAGGTGGAGAAATGAAATGAAATGTATGATACCAAAGGTTAGAGAGACCTGAGAATTCCAGAGGGCACTGGACAATGGGTCTAGCATATAGAAGATCAAATAAGCAGCAAATTCTCACAATTTCATTTACGTAACTCTATGGAGATCAGGTAATAATACATCTATCCTTATCAAGACAGAGTTCTTCATGTGTTTCTCAGCACACATGAAGAACCCAAGTATATACTCGGGTGAAATATTATCTGTGGTCATATGTGAGTGGTTATGTGCTAGAAAGCAACGAAAACTGAGTTGCATGAAGAAAGACTTAGCAGTGTTCAATCCCCACCGTAATTGTAATACAACTGTTAGTTGTCATATGCCATCTCAGTTCTCAAGAAGAGCCCAGTGTGTGTGTGTGTGTGTGTGTGTGTGTGTGTAACTTCAAATTATCTTTAAATGCCTCAGACCACATGCAAGCTAAGAAAACCATTGAAGAAATGTTGAGTATGGGTCACTTTATGAAATAATTGAACTACAATATCTAACAGTTAAAGTAATCCAATTGGGAAGTACATAGAAGTAAGATAGCTTGTATGTAAAGGTGGGATAGTGCCAGAGATACTCATCTCAAAAATGTTATACAATTGAAATTATTCCAAGACAGAAAAGACTGTTTGCTTTTCCACCATGACTGAGCCTGCTCATAACACTCCACGCTCAAGTATTACTTTCCTTCTGGAGTCTCATCTTTTATGTAACAAGTCATTTATTGCTTTCACCTACTGCACCTGTTTTCTATTTTTTTCCACTTGCAGAGAATTATTCAAATGGGAGACAGATTGGCTCAAATGTAACTTATGGCTGTCAAAATTTTACCTTAAATACTTTCTTCTGTCTTCCCTGTTGGCCTTAAATATATAT
>NW_004524735.1:2175286-2175891 GCF_000260255.1 Octodon degus | reverse complement strand
AGACTGGGGAATGGTGATGCACACCTGTAATCCCAGCACTGGTGAGGCTCAAAACAAGAGGATCACTATGAGTCCAAACTGTATAGTGAGACCCTGTACCAAATACATAAAAAGGACCCTGTACCAAATACATAAAATTAAGCTATGTTTAATTAGTGGGTGCCTTTCAAGGTGATTTTACACATGATAACTTGAAACTCTGAGATGGAAGCCCATTAACTCACCTTCATTCTCCTGAAAATTCTGGGATTAAGACCATATTTTTGATTGCCACATAACTACATTCTCTAAGTCCCTAAGTCCAAAATGATAATTATACTTTTGAATATGTATTAAATACTTAATATAAAGTAGGAAATGTATGAAGAATATTTAATTTGGTTATTGTTTTGCTCTAACAGCATTCCTACTCTACTTAATGAGACTACCTTGTCTTCCCTGATTGAATCAACATACTTCCCGGAGTTTATTTGTAACTGAAATGAAAACAAAACACATCTTTTCACTCTGATCATGAGATTAAGAAGAGGAGAATGTCAAACAGAGAGGGAACAGATTTCTTACCACTTTGAAAAAAAATGATTTATTTATTTGGTAGTGTCTGA
>NW_004524735.1:2172564-2173912 GCF_000260255.1 Octodon degus | reverse complement strand
TCACGATTTAAAAAAGCTTAGTTTTTTACTTTTTAAATTTATTTCTTTTTATGTATTTAGTACAGGGTCTACAGGGTCTCACTATCCAGATCGGACTCCTAGTGATTCTCCTGCTTTCAGCCTCCCAAGCACTGGGATCACAGGGGTGCACCACCATGCCCAGTCTAAGCACTCCAGGGGACAGCGTTGGCCTGGCTTGTGGTGTTGGGGATCGAACCCCTGCTGCTGCTCTCTGCCTAAGCAGGTGCTTTAGTCCACTGAGCTATCTAGCTGGCCCTTTAACTTAAACAAATCTCCATGTTAAAATGCTCAAGTATATAAATAACTTAAATTAAAAATGGATGTTTAAAATAATTTTCTTGAGTATGAAATAAATTCAAATATGTCACAAGTAACGTTCCTCAACAAAGCACCCAAACTTTTACGGTTATCAGCAACAGTGACTGGGCATCCTATATTTATTGTCTAATCAGTAAAACGTATTTAAAGTAGATATGGTTGAAGGAAAGGAATCTACAAGCTGGTGATTTTATGTTCTTATGATGGGTTTATTTATTTATTGAGATAGGTTCTTTCTGTACAGTTCAGGCTAGCCTTGAGCTCACTGCGATCCTCCTACTCCATTCTCCCACTTGCTGGGATTACAGGTGTGACTGCCACGCATGGCACTGAGATCTTTAATAATAAATTATTCTGTCAGAATTTGTCTGTCCTTTCATGGTTTGTTTTATGCATGAACTTGGCTGGGTGACAGGGTTTTTTATATGTTAAGCACTATTTTTGTTTTGTGTGAGGGTGGTTCACAGTGAGATTACCTGTAGGCTTTGTACAGAATTTCCCTCCATCTAATATGAATAGAATTCTCCCAATCCATTTAGTTTTAAAACAGAATGAAATATTGAGTTATATTTCTTTTATTCACGCAATTGTCTGCAAACTGAACTACTGCTCTTTCGACACTGAGAAGACTTTCACAGAGAGCAGATTGGTCAAGCAATGGCTATAACTCATCCACATAGCTGACACTGACAAAAGATTTACAAACTGCAGTACATGATTTCAGGGTAAATCCTGAGGAGATTTGATTGACACTGTCAGATCCAAAAGTTACATTTTTGTTATATAGGTCTTGCTTTATCTTGGTTTTAACAATCCAGAAAAAAAAGTGTAAACATAAGGTATAAAACATAAAGCTGTATTATAATGCTGAGCTGTAAAAGGCTCAAGTCAACAACTTCTGACATTGCCAGTTCTGTGGATAGCCCACTGCTATTATAGACTACTAGATTACGTTGGATTATTTTGTTGAATTCATGCACCTACAATATTTGAATGGAAATGGAATACC
>NW_004524735.1:2169371-2171191 GCF_000260255.1 Octodon degus | reverse complement strand
AGGATCTGTGTTAGCAGGAGCCAGGTAAGAACCAGAGAATCCCCAAGAGGTAACACAGCCATTGTCATTAACAGTAGGGTGCTGAGCTTGCCTGGTGCTGAGGAAAGCTGAGTTTCCATCAGGAAGGCCAACGCAACAAGCTTCTCCATGAGGCTGAGCAGTGCACCATCTTCCCCTCAGGAGCCAGGAAGCAATGCTCAACATGCAGACAAGAGCTCCCCCAAAGAGAACTGTCACCATTCTTAGTAACAGTGAAGGTCCAGAGCTCCTCCTTTGACGAGAACCACCAAGTTTATCAAGAAAACCAGCATGACGGGGTCCTACAGCAGTAGCCCAAGAGAACCAGCTGCTCCAAAAAGCTCCAATAGCTTTTCCAAACTACTTCCCTAACAGCCTCACTTAGCTACTTTTTAGTTCTGCCTTTTAGGAAGCTGGCAACTACCCTCAGGTGGGCCCCCAACACCCAGACCATGTTAATTCAATTCATCTGGGTGTAACACGTTGATCACTAGTTGGCAATACCCCATAGCGCCCAACAATCAAGTAAAAGAGAGTGAAAATCAATGCCACTCTTCAACACTGTGGTTTAAACAACACTTAGTTAAAGACAAAGCATAATTGGGATTGAAAGATATGTAGTTGGCTCCTTCAGAGCTGTCACCAACAATGTGTGAGCTTTGTATTTCAGAATATTAGACCCAAAGGAAGAGCTAGAAAAATGGATCTACAACAAGCTTTTAAGGTTCAAAGAGGAAAGTGCCAAGTTGAATCCATGACTTGAAGTACATTCTTGCTTTATGACAGTAAGATGAATTGAATATTGTTTCATAAAGTAGGGCTGTACTCCAGCCTGGGCTTCCACAGTCTAAGACATATCTTTGATTTTGAGACCTTATTTGACAATTCTTATGTACATTGCTTTATTTCTCCTGTCCTCATGCTCAATGTTATGTTGTGAGATTTTTTTCTCATTTTCTCAGCCAAATCTCTTCATATTCTCTATTATTTTCCCAAGATATTGACAAACTACCTGTTAAAATAGTTTTATTTTTGTAAGCCCTTTTATAGTCTAACAATTGTTTTGTGTTTGTAGTATAATAAGAAATTAGAAACTGATTTTTTTAAGATTATTTTAGAGTTATAAAATGGAATTCAAATCAGCTGGTTGTAAGAAGTTGACCACCAGTTGGCGCGGCATTTACATCTCCCTTATTGACTCTTTGTCGCACCCTATTGATAGACAGTAATATGAAATATTTGATACCATTGTTTATTTGGGGAGTTTGTTGTTTGTAATCGAGACACAAAATATAGAATTTTCAGAAATAAATCTGTGACTATCATTGGAATTGTATATGAATGTGATTTTATTGCATAGCATACATCTATAAGAACATAACAAAGTCCTAGCCAAGGCCCCGGTGAGTGTGGGGGAGAGCTTCCTACTACCCTGTGCCAAGGGGACCTCCTGCCAGTCCCAGCCCAGGTGCAGCGTGGATGAGACCCTATTCCACCGTCTTGGGACACCCCCACTACTCCGCAGCACACCACCCCCACCCCGCCAGCCAGATGCAAATTTCTACCGCGTTCTGGGGACCCCCAGATTCAGCCCTATCCCAGGCCCACCGAGTGGGTGAGAGAGCTTCCTCTCCCCCCTACTCCACCTTATATCTTCTAGACTCAACTCAGGCCTGGCATAAAGGCCTGGGGTGAAACCCTTCAGCTGCAATCCCTGCAGAGAGACTAAGGGAAAAAGCCAACTAGCTAGTCAATGAGCAGAACATCTTGCCAGAGGGACACAACAGGATCACTCCCAAGGG
>NW_004524735.1:2160963-2168131 GCF_000260255.1 Octodon degus | reverse complement strand
ACTTCTATTCACAAACCATGGAGCAGAGTACTTCAAGTCCTCTATGAAAACAAATTCCAGCACAGTCTACTATACCCTGCAAAACTCTCTTTCAAGTTTGATGGAAAAGTGAAATATTTCCATGGTAAAGAACAACTAAAGAACTTCATGATGACAAAGCCAACCCCACACAAGATACTGAAAGATGTTCAAGTGAGAGACCAAAATGATCAAAACTCCATGAATGAGATCAGAAGCAAAAAACTAAACAGGGCAAGCAATTAAACAGGAGAAAAAGGAGTAAATGCCAACAGGTAAATAATATGTCAATTGTAAGTCAATACATCTCAATTCTAAGCATCAATGTAAATGGACTCAATTCACCAATTAAGAGAAATAGACTGGCACAGTGGATTAGGAAACAAAATCCAACAATATTTTGTATACAAGAAATACATTTAACTCATAAAGTCATTCATAGGCTGAAAGTCAAAGGATGGAACACAATACTACATGCCCAGCACTTCAGTGAAAAGCAGGGGTAGTAATCCTATTCTCAGAGAGCCTCAAATTAAAACCAAGAATGGTCAAGGGAAATAAAGAAGGCTACTATATACTGGTTAAGGGAAAAATTCAAGAGGAAGAGGTAATACTCATAAATAAGTATGTACCAAACACAGAAGCACACAACTATATAAATCAAATCTTAATGGACTTGAAAAATCTAATTTCCAATTCCAGAATATTAAAAGGAGATCTTAATACACCATTAATCCAAAAACCATGATCAAGAAGACAAAACCTTAGCAAAGAAATAACAGAACTGATCTAAATCTTGAAACAAATGAACTTGGTGGATATATACAGAATGTTCTACCCAAACACAGCTTAATACACATTTTTCTCAGCTGCACATGGGTCATTTTCTAAAACAGACCACATACAGGTCCATAGGTCATCCTTAAGTATATGCAAGAAAATAAAAATTATCCCATGCACATTATCTGACCACAGTGCAATGAAACTGGAAATAAATGACAAAAGAAACCAGAAAAATACCCTAAGTACATGGGAATTAAATGACACTCTACTCAGCAACCAATGGGTCAGAAATGAAATTCAACAAGAAATTCAACAATATCTACATTTCAATAAAAATTCAAGCACAACTTATGGGAATCTATAGGATACGATGAAAACAGTTCTCAGAGGGAAATTCATAGCTGAGAACACACACATTAGGAAAACGGAACGGGAACAAATAAACACCCTAATGCTGCACCTTCAACAACTAGAAAAGGAAGAAAAAACCAAACCCAGAGCCCAAGGATGGGAAGAAATCATAAAGATTAGAGCAGAAGTTAATTCAACTGAGACGAAGAAAACATTTCAAAGATTTAAGAAAATAAAAAGCTGGTTCTTTGAAAAATTAAATAAAATTGATAAGCCCCTAGCTAACCTCATCAAAAAGAGGACAGAAAAAAATTCAAATACAAGCAATAAGTAATGAAAAGGGGGTAATTACCACAGAAGCAGCAGAAATTCAGAAGATTATCAATAGCTACTTTGAGAATTTTTACTCTAACAGAATAGAAGACACAGAAGAAATGGACAGATTCCTAGAATGGTACAAATTACCAAAGCTGAATCGACAAGATATAACCACTCTCAATAGCCCAATAACGGACAATGAGATAGGAGATGTAATTAAAATCCTACCAAAAAAGAAAAGTGCAGGTCTGAGTGGATACACTGCTGAATTCTACAAAAAATATACAGAAGATATAGTCCCTATACTCCTCAAACTCTTCCATGAAATTAAAAAGGAAGCAATCCTCCCAAAACCATTCCTGGAGCTAAGAATTATACTGATTCCAAGGGAAAGACACAACTAAGAAAGAGAACTACAGGCCAATCTCCCTCATGAACAAAGATGCAAAAATCCTCAATAAAATTCTAGCAAACAGAATACAGTAAATCATCAAGAAGATCATACACCATAACCAGGTAGGATTCATCCCAGTGATGCAAGGATGGTTCAATATCTGAATATCTATAAATGTAATACAGTATATCAATAGAGCAAAAACTAAAAACCAAATGATCATCTCCATTGATGCAGAAAAGGCTTTTGACAAAGTCCAACACTCATTCATGTTCAAAGTCCTACACAAAATTGCAATAGATGGCCTCTATTTCAATCTGGTAAAAGTCATTTATAAAAACCCAATATCTAACATAATACCAAATGGGGAAAAATTGAATTCTTTTAACTTTTAGATCTACTACAAGACAAGGATGTCCTCTATCACCACTCCTATTCAATATAGTTCTGGAATCATTAGCTACATCCATTAGAGAAGTGAAAGAAATAAAAAGAATCAGAATAAGTAAAGAATAAGTTCAGTTATCATTATTTGCAGAGGACATGATACTTTACTTGGAATACTCAACAAATTCCACCAAGAAGCTGTTACAATGAATACAGAAATTCAGTAGCATAGCAGGATACAAAGTCAATAACCAAAAGTCAATAGTATTCCTTTACACAGATAAAAAAACACACTGAGAAGGAAGTTAGAGAAACAATACAATTTACAATAGCACTGAGGAAAATGAAATAACTTGGAATTAACCTAACTAAAGAAGTGAAAGATTTTTTTAAGGAAAATAACAGTACTCTTAAAAAAGAGATCGTAGAGGATTTCAGAAAATGGAAAGATATTCCATACTCCTGGATAGGAAGAACCAACATTGAGAGGATGGTCATACTCTCAAAATTGCTGCACAGATTTAATGCAATCCCTATCAGACTACCACCAACATACCTCCCAGAGGTAGAGAAATCATTCCTAAAATGCATTTGGAACCAGAAAAGACCTAGAATAGGCTATTCTGGGCAATAAAGACAAGGCAACAGGCATTACAATTCCTGATTTGAAATTATACTACAATGCTACTATGATAAAATCAGCATGGCATTGGCAACAAAATAGACATGAGGATCAAAAGAATAGATTAGGAAACACTGAAGTCCCTATGAACACACTTAGCCACCTTATCTTTGACAAAGGGACCTAACATACTCAAAGGAAGAAAGATGACCTCTTTAACAAATGGTGCTGGAAAAAGTGTCTCTCTGCCTTCCCCAAAACTAAGACTTGACCCAGGCCTGTCACCATGCGCTATGCTAAAGTCAAAATGAATTAAAGATCTAAACGTTAAAATAGAAACACTTACTCTCCTGGAAGAGAAAGTAGGAGGAAATCTTGAAGACATAGGGTAGGCAAAGAGTTTATGAACAAAAATTAAATTGACCTGGAAACACTTGAAAGAATTGACAACTGGGACCTTCACTTATTGAGATATTTTTGCACGTCAAAAGATATTACCAACAAAGTGAAAAGACAGCCCACAAACTTGGAAAAAATTGTGAAAAATTAGTACTCAGACAAAGTTCTGCTCTCTAGAATTTATAAAGAAATAAAAAACACTAGGGCCCCAAAATTTAAAGATCCAGTCCAGAAATGGGCATTTGAGATGAACACACACTTCTCAGAAGATGAAATTAAAGAAGCAAATAAACATATGAAAAAATGCTCCACATCACTAGGCATCCATGAAATGCAATGTAAAACAACACTGAGATATCATCTCACCCCAGAAAGAATGGCTATCATAAAGAAATCACCTAACAACAAATGTTGGAGAGGCTGTTGGGAAAATGGAACCTTTCTCCACTGCTGGTGTGCACGTAGACTGGTGCAAGCATTATGGAAATCAGTGTACAGACTCTGTAGAAAACTTGGACTGGAAATCCCAGTTAATCCAGCTATTCCTGTACTGGGAATTTTCCCAGAGGATCTGAAAACATCATATTAAAGTGATATATGTGTGCCTATATTTATAGCAGCACAATTTGTGATAGCCAAATCTTGGAAACAACCAGGATGCCCATAACCTGAGGAATGGATGAAAAAGTTGTGGTATTTTTAGACAATGGAGTATTACTCAACTATAAAGAATGATAAACTCAAAGTCTTTATGCTGAAGTGGGTGCCACTTGAAGATATACTCAAAAGTGAAATAAACCAGACACACATGTGTAAATATCGTATAGTTTCCTTAGTATAAGTACTCAAAAGAAGAAATACAAATAGAAAGTCATAATACAACTAAAAAGAAAGCAAGAACTTGAGGACTAGACAAAGAAAAATGAGCAAAGAAACATGACAGGGGCAAGCCATACTATTATTTGTAGAAGATGGGTATGGCAATGATCCTGAGAATCTTCAGAAGATTTTTGAATCTTGCAGTTAATTGGAATGATTCTCGCCCTAACTAATTATATATTCAGACACCTGTGAACTAAGCAACTGCACTAAAGATGGTAATTTGTAATAGTAGGTTCATGCTTGGAGTGTCTGTCATTCTGGTCTTGTGAATACGGGTTGTTTGTCATGATATGCCATTTGCTGCTGTGCTGTCTCTTGGGTAGATGATTGTTCAAAAAGTAGAAGGTAGTGAATGAAGGCAGGAAACATGAAAAGGAATGTTGCATTACTTTCTTGCTACAAGGTAGTATATGCTTAGATATCTGGACTTTTGTGTAAACATAAGAGTTATATAATTCTTTATGTCTATTTTTAGAATATATTATAATGTTTTAAATGTTTTTTCATCATATTGTGTAGGAACTTAAAGTTCAACATATCAATACTTGATGAAAAATAACTGTTCTATGTTATGCCTGACATGTTTGATATTCAGACAGGTAGAGAGATTAAGCTTAACATTCTAGGTTGTGTGGTAATAACAATAAGCTTCTCTTCTGGAGGGTTAACAACCTAAGTTTGCAGACCAAAATTAGAGAAAAAGGTGGGCGGCAAGGAAAGCCAAAATTTTGGCCCTAGCCTTCCAAGCTCAATTAAGACTCAGGACATATGAGATCTTGCACTGCAATGTCATGTAACTCAGTAGTGTCACAAATTTTCTGATCAAGGAAATTATGGGGCCAAAGAGAAAAGTGATAGGTGATGTAGAGTGTGCCTAAGGAGAGTCACATGGAGAGAAAATATTCTCTCAGGCTTTCACAGAGCACATTGGCCAAGCAATGGCCATGACTCATCCACATGGCTGACACTGACAAAAGTTCTACAATATGAGGTACAAGATCTCAGGATAAATCCTAAGGGGATTTCACTGACCTTATCAGTTCCAAAAGCTACAACTCTTGTTGCATAGGTCCCGCTTTACCTTGGTCTTAACCATCCAGCAGAAAAATATAAAAACGAAGTCCAAGAAGTAAAGCCATGTTGTTATGTTGAGCTGTAGGGGACTCAGGTCAACAATTTCTGACACTGCCAGTCAAGTGGAAGACTCAATACTATTATGGATTACTGGTCTCTTTTAGAATATTTTGTTGAGTTAACACACCTACAATATTCAAATAATGGAACTGAACAAAAAGAGGATATATAAATGAATGCCCATTTTGTATCTGTGTATTCAAAATGGTTAGGATAGATATATAGTTACATTCTCTTAATGAATAGAGGGACTTGTAATAGTGTTTTTAAATAGAATATCATGTCTGCATCTTGTACAGCAAATAATCACTAGGAAGACAGTATGCAATGTGTTAATTATTGATACTGTCCTACCAATTTGATTTGAAAGAAAATAACAATTTTAATAACTGGCCATCAGTTTTTTTTTCCTCTTTAAACTTTGCCAGTTGTTCCCAAGGGATTCTATTAAAAAAATTGAAGATTGAATTGCATGAGAAACAGAGAATCTGTTAGCATTGGTTCTAGGGTCAAGGTCAGGACCAGCATGTACCTAAAATCCTCCCCAGGAGACCCGGGTGTCGGGGAAGTAGCAGTGAGGTTCAGTATTCACACCTGAATTTATGGGTCTCCTTTAATAAAAAACAAAGATAAGGGAAGTTTCACGCCAGAAGCAGCAAAGTAATTAAAAAGACTGTGAGACATATTGAGGTGTTATTTCAAGGGAATTATGAAGTTTGCCAGCTGCATCAGCTATTTGTTTACAAGAGTAATGGGACAGATATTTACTCTATGAGAAGAGAAAATGTGAGTGACTGCAGAACTGGGAGGCTTTGTTGGCTTCACAGGGACTTCAGAGATATCTCGTGTCTCCCAAACTGGCTTGGCTTCATGATTTTAATGAGAAAGACATACTTTCAGACATATTTTAAGCAAATGCTTTTGCTACCCTGGATATTACAGAACTACATCACTAAAGATTTCATGCAGGTAATTTTATACGTTTATATATTTCATTTAATTAACACAATGGGTGTATGGAAGAAATCTCTGTGAGATAGTAAGTGACTGTCATAATTATTAACTAGGCATAGGAACTTGAGATGCTGCCTCAAAAGAAGTTTATTTAAAAAGTTATAGAAGGGCCGGCCAAATTGCTCAGTGGATTAAAGTACCTGTACGGAGGCGCAGGGGACGGGGATTCAATCTCCGGGCAAGTGGAGCTGGCCCTGCCCCCGGGGGGCGGGGCTGAGGCAGCAATTGAGTCTGGGTGTGGGGGTGCACACCTGTAATCCAAGCTCTTGTGAGGCTGTATACAGGCGGAACACTCAGAGTCCGACTGAGTAGTGAGACCCTGAACAACTGTAGACCCTTCCCTAAAATACAGAAAAAAAAAATAGTTATAAATTTGTTGTGTTGCATCTAATGAATATTTATCAATTTTTTAAAATTTTTATAGTATATTACCTGAACCTAGAGACTCTTGCACTGTTTTATGCATAGCTTTTAACCATTTTCTGTATATAGATAGATTTCTTAAAATTCAAATAAAATAAAATATAAATAGGAGACAGGGAGATAGATCTTTTACAACAGGCGAGGGAATTAAGAGACAGGGAGGGAGGGAGAGAGGAGGGAATAAGTGAATAAAAAAAAAACAAGTAAGGTATGTTACATACATGTACCAACTGCCCATGAAGAATATAATTATGTACTGTGTATGTGCAAATAAAAATAAAAACTCAAAAGTATACGTGCTCAGTAATATATTATTGTTTGTCTTTTAATGTAATTTGGTGTTGGCTCTCAAAATCTGATTTCAGTTTTCCTTACTGATTTTCTTTTTACTTCTTTTCTCTGCAGCCCCAGTATGTAGAAACTGGTAGAAATTCTCTCTCTCT
>NW_004524735.1:2158498-2160753 GCF_000260255.1 Octodon degus | reverse complement strand
TCTCTCTCTCTCTCTCTCTCTCTCTCTCTCTCTCTCTCTCTCTGTCAGAAAGAGGGCTGTGTGTGTATCCTTCAATTTCACAAAAGAGTGCTTTAGTCTTTCTTGTTCCTATCACATGAAATTTTCCTTTTTCATTCTGTATTAAGTTAAGACACTATTTTGTTAATCAAATGTTTATTATTTCTTCATATATTTAATTCATTTAAATTATAATTTCTTTCCTTTAAGTTTTCTTAGCAGGGTGTTCACATAACATTTTAGAAAGGACTATTTTTAAGATGTGACATATTTAAAGAATTTTCTCTATGCCAGGCATGGTTTAGAGTAGTTTGGAGACCCTAAATCTTCATGGAGTTTCTGTCAAGATGGAGGACATCTGCTACATCGCAACCCCTGGAATAATGCACTTGGCAAGGGAAGGAATAAATGTATTTTCATAGCCACAGATCTTTTTCTTTTTTCTTCTCTTTTGGTGTCTTTTTGAGTCAGATGTCTCACCAAGTAGTTCAGGCTGGACTAGAACTCAAAATTATCGGCCTGCCTCAGCCCCCAAATGTTGGGATTACAGGTGTGTGCCACCATGCTTAGCTTTAGAAATGGATACTAACGGGCTACATAAGCCTTTTGTAATGAAATACCTCAGATCTACACATTCACAGCAATTGCGTGTAGAACATGTAACAAAGCCAAGCAGCTAAGGCCATTTGGCAATTAATTCAAAATTCAACCTTACTGTTCTAGAGGAACACCATGACTGTGACTTGCTCTCAGGGCACTTTCATATAGATTTAGCTTACTTGTATGATGAGGATGGGCCCAGGTGATTTCCCTGAAAAATTCTTGGCGGTCCTTTATCAGCTTCTGATATAGCATGTACACTGAGACTACTGTAGTTCTTGCCAGGCAGCTGTTCCATATCATTGCCAGAATAAACTTCAAAAGACGTCAGTGACAGGACATGTAGGACTCCTGATTGTGTTATGTCCCAACAGTAAGACGAATTAGGCACATGTAATTAAGGTTAGAGACTCAGGTGGGGAGAGTCTTGTGCACAATACAGGTGGCAGTAAACTAATCAAATAAGATATTGCAAACAGAAATTTCTTTTTTGCCATAATTTTATTGATAAACAAATAGCTATGAGACAGTTTCAGATATCGGTAGGACAGTTTCAATAATTAACACACTGCATACATTCTTCTTAGTGGTTAATTGCTGTACGAGATGCAGACTTGATATCCTATTTAGAAACACCATTAGAACAAATCATTCTATTCATTAAGAGAATGTAAGTATATATCTATCCTAACCACTTTGAATACACAGATAAAAAATGGACATTCATCTGTATACCCTTTTTTTGTTAAGTTCCGTTATTTGAATATTATAGGTGTGTAAACTGATCAAAATATTCTAAAAGAGTCCAGTAGCCCATAATAGTATTGGTTCTTCCGCTTAACTGGCAATGTCAGAAATTGTTGACCTGAGTCCCCCACAAATCAACAAAACACCAAGGCTTTACTTCTTATATTTCGTTTTTATACTTTTCTACTGGATGGTTAAGACCAAGGCAAAGCAGGACCTATGCAACAAGAGTTGTAGCTCTTGGGTCTGATAAGGTCAGTAAATCCCCTCAGGATTTATCCTGAGATCCTGTACCTCAGATTTTAGAACCTTTGTCAGTGTCAGCCATGTGGATGAGTCATGGCCATTGCTTGGCCAATGTACTCTCTGTGAAAGCCTGAGAGAATGTTTTCTCTCCATGTGACTCTCCATAGACACACTCTACATCATTGATCACTTTCCTTTTTGGCTCCATAATCTCCTTTATCAGAAAATTTAGGACATTACCGAGTTACATGATGTTACAGTACAAGTTCTAATATGTCCTCAGTAATAATTGACCTTGGAAGGCTAGGGCCAAAATGCTGGTTTTCCTTGAGGCCCTTCTTTTTCTCTAATTTTGGTCTGCAAACGTAGGTTGTTAACCATCCAGAAGGCAAGCTTATTGTTATTATCAGACAACTTAGGGTGTTAAGCTTAACCTCACTATCTGCTGCATATCAAACATCTTAGGCATAATATGGAACAGGTATTTTTCATCAAGTATTGATATGTTGAACTTTAAGTCCTTACAGAGTATAATAAAAAGTATTTGAAAATTAGAATATATTTTAAAAATAGGCATAAAGAATTATATACTTCTCATGTTTGTACATAAGTCCAAAAATCTCACCATATACAACCTTGAAGCA
>NW_004524735.1:2149175-2154376 GCF_000260255.1 Octodon degus | reverse complement strand
CATGTTATTTACCTGTTTTCATTTCCTCCTTTTTCTCCTGAGTTTAATTGCTTGCCCTATTTATTTGGTTGCTTCTGATCCCATTCATGGTGTTCTGGTCATTTTGGTCCCTTTCTAGAACATCTTTCAGTAGCCTCTGTAGGGTTGGCTTTGTCATCACGAAATTCTTTAGCTGTTCTTTTTCATGAACGCATTTCACTTCTCCATCAAACTTGAAAGAGAGTTTTGCAGGGTATAGTAGTCTGGGCTGGCATTTGTTTTCACAAAGGACTTGAAGTACTCTGCTCCATGCTCTTCTTGCCTGCATAGTTCGTAAAGAGACGTCGGCCGTAATTCTGATGGATTTTCCTCTGAATGTGATCTGCTTATTTTCTCTAGTGGCTTTAAGTATATTATTCTTGTGCTGAATTTCTGGGATCTTGAACATTATATGTCTCGGTGTGTTTTTCATTGGGTTGAGGTTGGTGTTCTGTATGCTTCAGTTACCTGAATGTCAGATTTTTTCCTCATATTTGGGAAGTTTTCTGCTATTACTTCTGCCCATATTTTTTAATGTCATTTGTATTGACTCCTACTTTCTCATTGATGCCTATGAGTCTCACATTGTTCATCTTTGCATCATCTTGCAGGTGATGGATTATTCTTTCCTGCCTCCTCTTTGTTTTTAAGAGATCCTTTCTTACCTTTTCACTAGTTTACCAGCATCTTCAAGATCTGAAACTCTGTCTTCACTTTCACTTAAATGGTTTTGCAAGCTTGCAATTGAGATTTTAATTTCCTCTATATCTCTTTGACTCTGCTTCATGTGATCTATTTCTTTCCTGTATTGATCATTCAAGGAATCTGTCATTTTTCTAATTTCTATTTTTTTAATCAATGTCTTCTTTATAAGCAGTTATAAATTCTTTTACTGCAATGTTTTTTTCAGATTGGGTTTCCTCCCTATGTTTTTGTAGTTGCTTCCTTACCTCAGGTGCTACGAGCTCCAAGAATTCTATTTTTATTTCAGAAAAGAATTGCGCTCTTATTTCCTCTATATCTTCCTGCTGTTGTTTGTTTATTATTGACGCTATTAATTCATGCATTTGAGTTGAGCTACTGTCCTCCGCACTTGTTCTGGTTGATCACTGGATTTCCTCCATACGTTTCTGCATTTGATTCTTTACTGCCGATGTTATTAATTCAGGCATTTCTTTTTTTATTTCCAATCTGTGTTCCTCTCTACCTTTCTGCAACTGTTTCTTTATTTCAGAAGCCATTGATTCATTGCTTTCAGCTGTGTAATTCCCAAATTGTTCTCTGTTAGTGTCCTCTTCACATGTTACAGGTGGGCTTGGGTTTTGAGGTTGCATTTTGTTCCTTCTCGTCATTTTGTGTAGCACTCTCTTCTGACCTTTGTTGTAGATCTTTACTGTAGCCATAACCTTAGCACATACTGAAGTTCAGGTGCAGATCTACAAAGCTTGGATTTATCCAGCTGTGTCTGCCTTGTGTCTGATTGCTGTGCTCTTCTCCTTCCTGCTGCTGCCCTTGAGGGTGAACCTGTTGTGCCCCTTTGGCAATATATTCTGCTCCTGGACTAGATGGTTGGTTCTATCCTCTACATTCTCTGCAGGGATTGCAGCTGCAGGTTTACACCCCAGGCATGTATGCCAGGCCTGAGCTGAGCCTGGAGGGTACAAGTTGGAGTAGGGTGGAGAGGAAGCTCTCCCATACACTCACCGGTCTGGGCTAGGACTGGGTCTCAGGGTTCCAGGAACGCAGCAGAAATTCCTACTTGGCGGGTGGGGTTGGGGAGTTGCTGCGGAGTGTTGGTGGGCATCCCAAGGGGGTGGAAGAGGGTCTCGCCCATGCTTCACCTAGGCTGGGATCAGGAGTTGGTTCCGCTGGCCCAGGGTAGCAGAAAGCTCTCCCACACACTCACTGGAACTGGGCTAGGTCTAGGTCTGGGGGGTTCCCATAATGTGGCAGAAATTCCTACTCAGCGGGCGGGGTGGGGGAGGTGCTGCAGAGTGGTGGGGGGCGTCCCAAGGGGTGCAAGTGGGTCTAGCCCACACTGTGCCTGGGCTGAGACCAATATTCGGTCCTGCTGGTGCAGGGTAGCTGGAAACTCTGCAAACGGAAATTTCATTGAGTAGACAAGACACAGAGAAGTGTGGTTTCTCCAGGAAATAAAATATGAACAAATTTGGAACGCTGACAGATTTGAAACACCACTGCTACAGGGGAATGTGTAGTATTGCTTATTAGGAAAGCATGACTAAGAAGATGGGCATCTTCTCAGAAGCAAAATGTGGCTTTTTGGCTGACAATCACTAAAAACAATTACCTTAGATCTCCAAGTCCCCAAAATTAAATTCCACGAGTTTCTGAATGTGCTTACAGAATTTTCCTGAGAGCAGTGATGGAGAACCTTTTAGAGAGAAGTAACCAAGCTGCAACCCAAAATCCACTTTTTTGTTCCAGCACTGTGATTACAATTCAATCTCAATGTTTTAGTTTAGAAAAAACAACTCATACAGTTGGCTCGTGTGTCAAGTGCAGCATGCGTGCCGTAGATGCACTGTCCTTGCCTTAGAGCTCCCAGAAAGAGACATGGCTAGCTGACAGCTGGATTCTGGTATAGAGAAATTCTGAGCCGTGCTGTACCTAGACTCCAATCTGTAGCAAGAATCATGAGGTAGTACACTTGTATGGAATCGAGACACTAAAGCTGCAGAAATTTGTGGTAGTGCTGAGAAAACAGATGCACTCCAGCAGACAAAAATGCTATTGGTATTTCCAGGATAGGTCTTACTATTTTCTCAAACTTGTTTTTCTCAAATCTTTCTACTGTTTTTTTTTTTTCTCTTTTGTGAATACATGAAACTGATGATGGACTCTTCTTTTTTTGTTGTTTTTTTTGGAACCAGGGATTGAACTCAGGCCCGTGCACTTGCCAGGCAAGCACTTATTCTACTGAGTCATTTCCCTGGCCCCACTTTTTTTTTTAAAAAAAACTATGTAAATTCCTTATAGACAGATCTGATTTTTCCATTTGCTAGCATCCAGCCATGCCAATAGCATCTCTGTTACAATAGATTAATGCAGTCCTTAATTTCACCATTTGGAAAGAAAAGGCATGAGAACAGACATGTTATTTGCCAGCTCCAATCCTTTCTGGTTGTGAAGCAAATGTTAATATTTACAATGCTACTTACCATATTAAATTGAATTACCTGATCCTGAACTTTGGTCTAGATTGTAAGAACTATGACTTCAGAAATCATGATTTATACTTCTGTGGATATTCATGGTTTAGACAATGCAACCACCTGCATCTATTTACCAGACAAAACCAAACTGAACAGTCATAAAAAAATACCCAGTTTGTATTTAAACTTGCCTTACTACATGAGGATATTCAATTATTTGAGGTTCTTGATATACTCATCCAGTTCTGAATCAATTTTCTTTATATCTCAGTTTCATATTTTATAAGTTTCCTTTATGAAATGAATGTCCAGAGAATAAAACAATGACTCCTGGAGAACTAGAACTCATTGACTTTATTTTACCCTACTAAGTACCCAGCCCAGATGCAGCTCACAGGCTAACCCAAGTGAATCAAAGTGATTAAAGCAGCTACTGGGAAGTAGCAAGTAATTTCCTTTTACAGAGCATTAATCTATTAGATGACCAATGAGGGTGCAATCTTTGCCTCTGTCTTGGGCAACACCAGGAAGCTCTATCTGGCTAATTTCACTCCAGACAGCAGTGTTGTTAATGTGTGTTTTTGATCTCTGCAAACACATCCTGACATCTGTTCTGTATCTGAATCTTGTCACTCCTTTTTCTTTCTTTTTGAAATAATTTTGCTGAGAAACAAATACCAATGAGATAGCCTCAAAACCGATCAGTAGGACAGTCTCAATAATCAATACACTGTATATTGTTGTGTCAGCGGTCACCTATTGTACAAGATTTAGGCATGACCTCCCATCCACAAATACCATCAGAACAAATCTTTCCACTCACTGAACCAAGAGAATGCAGCTGCACATCTATCGCAACTATTCTGAACACACAGATACAAAATGGTCGTTCATTTGCATCCCCTTTTTTGTTTAGTTTTGTCAGAGAAGGGAATTCCATTGTCATTTAAATATTATAGGTGTGTGAATTCAGCAAAATATTTCAATATAGTCCAGTAGCCCACAACAGCAATGGGTTCTCCACAAGACTGTCAAAAAAAGGGTAATAAATGAAAACAAGAGACAAGAAAAAAAAGTGTCACAGGACTGCCCTGCCATAATGCTTCATATGGTTATATTGCTAAACTTCCATGTAAAAATATGTAATTGTTTATTCCTATTTTAAAAATATTTGTAAATGTGTTGTTTTTCTTCTTATTCTGTAGGGACTTAAAGGTTAACATATCAATACATGATGGAAAATACCTGTTCCATGTTATGCCTAAGATGTTTGATATTCAGATATAATAGTGATAGTGAGATTGATCTCAACTGCCTATGTTGTAAGGTAATAACAATAGGCTTATCTTCTGGAGGGTCGACAGCCTTAGTTTGCTGACCAAAAATTGGAGAGGGAGAAGGGCTGCATGGACAGCCAACATTTTGGCCATGGCTTTTCAAGTTCAGTGAGGACTCAGGATATGGGACAACCTGTACTGTGGCAACAGGTAACTCAGTTTTCTCCCAAATTTTCTGATCAGAGAGATTATGGGGCCACAGAGGAAGGTAGTTGATGATGTACAGTGTGCCTAAGGAGAGTCATATGGAGAGAGGGCATTCTCTAAGGCTTTCACAGAGAGCAAATTGGTAGGGCAATGGCTGTGTCTCATCCACAGGGCTGACTCTGACGGGATCTGAAGACTGTGGTACAGGGTTTCAGGATGAATCCTGAGGGGATTTGACTGACCTGGTCAGATACAAAGGCTAAATTTCTTGTTATATACGTCTTGCTTTGTCTTGGTCTTAACCATCAGGCAGAAAGGTATAAAAACGAAGTATAAAGGGTCTTGTCCTTTAAGTCCCTGCATAATATGATAAAAACATTTAAAAATTAGATTATATTTTGAAAATAGAATAAAGAACTATATGCTTCTCATGTTTGCTCATAAGTCCAAAAATCTCACCATATACAACCTTGAAGCAGGACCCTCCCACAATATTCCTTTTCCTGTCTCTTGCTTTCATTCA
>NW_004524735.1:2143524-2147181 GCF_000260255.1 Octodon degus | reverse complement strand
AGGATCTCAAGTCTGCATCTTGTATAGCAATTGACCACTAAGAGGAATATATGCAGTGTTTTATTTGTTGAAACTGTACTTCTGATTTGATTTGAAACTGTCTCATTGCTATCTGGTCATCAATAAAATTTTGAAAAAATAAAGAAGAAAATAAAATAAAATAAAACAGTAAAATAAAAGGGTCTTGTCACTCTTTGAAAAACTAGCATGGATTCCTTTTTCATCTTTATAATATTCCCCAAATATAACATGATCAATTGGTAAGACTATGTAAAATTAAAAAAAAAAATTACCTGACATAATGATGTATAAATTCATGCTTTAAAGTAATATACAGTAGAACCTTGATTGTAAGTTGTTCTGTGAGTGTTTCACAGGAAAAGCAAGCATTTGTAATGAATTTTAAATTGTCAATCAAGGATATATCACAGTACAGGTTATATGAGATGCCAAAGGCCACACGTTCATAACTGAGTCAGTGCTGGCCTAGTGGTTCATGTGTTTGTGTCTGTCTGTTTCTCTGTCTTTCTCCCTCACAGTAGGATTGCTAGTGATCATCTCCCAACAGCAAGAGGATGTAGAGGAGATCTTATTTCCAGAGAAGGAGAAGAAAAAGGTAGAGGAATACCTCACTGAGATGATGTTGTGTAGAATATGGGAAACAGGGTAAAATATTGTAGAGAAGCACTATGCAAATGAGGCTGTAGCATTGCAAGCAATGAATCTATTTAACACTAATACATTATTACATTTCTGTGAATCTGGAGGGAAAAGCAAGTGTGTTTGCATAGGTTCCTTTTTAAGGTTGAACAGAAAGAAAAAGACTCCATTAAGCCAATAGATATCAGTGACATCTCTAGTGATGGTGAAAATCATCTTAACAATAACCCTCTTCTCTTGTCTCTGTCACACCAGCCCTGCAGGCTTTCAAAGATAAATGCAAGTTAATTAATCTATTTTTCTTTATATTTTGTATTTTCTTTATTATTTTGGATTATGACAGTATTATAAACATTTTATATGATTATTTTTAGCTTTTGTAAGTACACATAGCTATACATTCAACATACATAGTCCAAGTATGTACAAAACTATACAAAAGAAGAATCCTGATGTTAGCTGACTATTAAAGTTTAAACATTGTTGGACTTCTGAGTCATGTTGTTTGTTTTCTGATGTAAACTTTGATAAGTAGGCATCATTGTATGAATTTCACACACGAAATAAATTTTAAACACTTAGTTCACCAAATCAAGTGTATGGAGTTTATAAATTGGAAAGGTTATATTCAGATGCAATCAATCTATGTCCTGAATCCTCCAGAGTTCTTTGAAGCACTTTGCCCTTCTGCTGCAGTGAAAATGAACAACACCAAGTGGAAAAAAAATCATGAAGAGCAATATTATCACCCTATCAGTGACAGAGACAAGTTGTACAAAAATAGAAAAGGAAACTAGTGTTTTGACAGTTATGACTTCTACGAGAATTTGTATTTAAGGCATGGTACTCATAAGCCTTCTCAGATTGCTCAATTAGTTATCTTAATTATTATTCACAACAAAAGTGGGTAGCATTATGTCTATTTTGTGTTTGAGAAAATGAAGGACAAAATTGAAGTATGCAGGCAAATTATAGCCATGGTATTTAAAAGTTGTAATTCACAAGAGATTATACAGTCCTAGTACATTCTCTGGCCTCAGGAACAATGAAGAACATGAAATGAACATCCAGCTTTGCTGATAATTGCAGGAAATTATTTCTCAATACTCATTTGCAACCTGTTGTTGAAAATCAATTGTTTCAAGGAGATGTATTTCATGCATGTATTACAAAACTACTTTCTTATATATTTAGTTGACTACAGTGAAATAATCAACAGGAAATTACAATGTTAAATACATGCAGTTATTTCATTCCCCCATAATTTAACATTCTACAGTTTGTTTCTCTTATAAGAAAATACTGATTACATCTTCTTCCTGCATATATTACAAGATCACTTTGTGTGATGCTGAGGTAATTTAAATGATGTATTATAATGTTTCCTATTATAAGAAATTAATCAAAACAGCATAGTATTGGCATAATGCAGACAAAGAGGAAGGGAATAGAATAAAGTGCCTAATTAACAACTGATTTCTGACAAAGGCACAAATAACAAACATTCCAAAAGAACAGTCTTGATGAACTGATGCTGGGAATGTTGGTTATCTACATGTAGATGAATAAAACTAAAACCTGTTTCCTACCAGTTAAAAAATTCAACCAAATATACAAAACTCAGTTAATATTGACATTTAAAAGTAATACTTGAAAATATGAAATTTCTGAGAGAAAACTGGCAAGATACTTTAGAACACTGGAATGAATGGGGATAAGACCTATTTATGGGCAAGAACTCAACATTTTAGAAACAGAAATCAACAGAGACAAACCAAATTATATCAGAGTTAAGAGTTTCTTCAGAGTTCAAAAAGTCAAGAGCCAAAGGATGAGAGAAAACATTGACTATCCTACAGTTTGATAAGGGGTTGTTATTCTGAATATTTAGGCATCTCCAAAAACATAATAGCAAAATAAGTACAATCATAAGTACATCACCCAATTACAAATTTACATTAGATCTAAATAAGTATTTATCTGAGGAAGGTATAAAGTGACAATAGATACATAGATGAGATGTTCACTGTCTCTAATCACCAGAGATGTAAATAAAAACTACATTGAGAGTCCACATCAGCCCAGTAAGTGACTATTACGAAAATGCGTAATGATGGCATGTGATGAGGAGATAGGGACAAAGGCAGCACTGCCATACTTTTTGTAGGAAAGTAATTTAGTACTGCCATTAGTTAGGTGGAGACTGAATCTGACTAGGGTGCTGGGAATTGAGACCTTCATGGGGTGATTATAGTTATTAAGATTATTGTGGTGGAGTCACACTTCTACCCTGGTGGCTTTGTAGGAGATCTAGGATGCAGCCCGATGAGACCAAGACCAAAGAGTTGGAAACTCCCTGGAGATTTGCTTGTGTGAGTCTGTGTTGAAAGTGTGAAAAAATTAATCTGATATGCACGGGTGATGGCAATAACCAGTGTTGTACCTGTTAAGGCTGAATGGTGCTTTGCAAATGCAAGCAAGCCTCCTCTTTTTCCCTTTCATTCAATCAAGGCTACAAGTCTGTTGGATGGTGCCACCTGTGATCATGGTGAGGCTTTCCCTCTCTACTTGCTGTTACCTGGCCATGATCCAAGAAATCTCTACCACACCCAAAACAGAGTGATCTGAGCTTGCAGGCATTCTTCAATTGAGTCAAGCTGACACATCAGAATTTCCTGTCAGCCCATCTGAGCCTCACATTTATTTAAAAAATCTCTACATGTGACTTTTCTAACTCTATATTGTGTAGGTAATGAGCCAACAAAATACAAAAAAAAAAAAAAAACTATTCAAAATGCATAGGACTCTGTGCAATTTCCTTTAGCACCTGGTCCTAATTTTCACCTTCAGCCTTTGCACATTTCAACATGCATGGCCACCATGGTACTAAATTTCTCACTGTGTCCCAAATATGCTGCACGAGTCCTTATTCACTCTTTCTGCATTTATCACCTTTTCTTCTCTCCCTCATCGTGCAAGACATCCTTAATACATATA
>NW_004524735.1:2109903-2143424 GCF_000260255.1 Octodon degus | reverse complement strand
TCAGTTGTCCCTGTAATTTAAATTGAAGATTTTTGAACTTCAGAAACCCATATGACATGATGCCAACTATTTATATTTTATTTATATTTTGCATTGTTATTCGCCTGCTTTCATGACTGCCTTCCATTAACAGTCTTATGAGTTTCTTAGTGGGAATTTGATTTTTTATTTGCTTTGCTATCTATATTCCCTGTCAGTGTGTGGAATGGAATTGTACCTGATAATGATGACAAAATAAAGAATGTGTGTGAATAAGAAGATAGTTTAAACTTATCTCTCTAGCTTCTATCTTGTTGGTATCATCTGTTGCCTTCCTTCAGTTATATAAATTTTCTGCATTCTGGATTTGAGAAGTGAATTTCAACTGAATCTTTGAAATTCTCATATTGCTAATTTATTAAAACCTGATATTATATAAGATTATGGAATTTTAAAATCTTCGGTTATGCCTTCTTTACTGGAGGCTATTACCAGGCAAGGGAAGAAGATCCAGGTTCCAGTTTGGGCTTTGTCGGTCAGTACCTTGCTACTTTTGGTGTAAATAAGAATCCTTGCTCTCTGTGACTGGTGTCTACCTGGGCAAAGTAGAACATCTCACACAGCACAAGGTGGAGCTTTCTCCTGCCTGTGTGGCCTCCACATACATCATCTACCTCATGCCACATGGGGGAAAGGGTAGCCCATGAACTCTGTCCAGTGACAAGAGCCCTGACTCTCCGCAAGGCCGACTCAGAGGCAGTAGGAGATCTCCTTACTCAATGTCAGGTGGCTGTGGAAATCCCAGGATCCCAGCACGGTTGGGACTCAGGCCAGAGTAGTTCTGTGGCACCTGACTGCAGTGCAGTGGAGAAGGATTAAAAGCTCTCTACTTTGATCAGTAGACTTCGTCTTGGCCCCCTGAATAGAAGAAGAAGGGCTTTGTCAATCCCTCCTCAGTGTTGTATACCCTAAGTCAGGCCACCTCTCCACCTTTCAAAGTCTTTTGTTTGCTTTATGGTGCCAGTCCTGCATTTTTAGCTTTGCATTCATAAAGGAGAGAAATAAAGATATCTGCTCTATCTTCCCAGAAGCAGATGTTAGTGTTTGTTGAATTTTTAAAATACTTATCATAGAGTATAATTTTCTCAGTGTATTTATGTCCTGTTTCTTCTGTGGTTTGCATGCTTAAGTCCCCCCTCGAATACATACTGTAGGGCTCAGTGGCACATGCATCAGTGATGGGAACTGGAGCCTGGTTGTTAAATCAGTCTCCAGCCTCAGGAGTGTGCTAACGCAGCATGAAGTAGGCCAAGGGAATGGGCTGCTTTCTCTCACTCTGACCTCCGAGGGCTAGTGTTTCTCTCCTGCAAAGCAGGCAGGCACAATATGCCACCTTACAAGTGGAGACTTCCAACGTGAACCCCCTGGTGTTTTTGCGTCAGCCTTCTTGAACAGAAAACTGCAAGTCAGGTGTTAGGTTCAAATGGTTATTGACGAGTGTGTGTGTGTGTGTGTGTGTGTGTGTGTGTACTTAGAAGAATATTTATGTTATGTCTTGTACTATATATTTTGTTTCCATTTTCCGAAGGTTTCTGTTGTCATATGTTAGGTTTGACTCTGTTTATTCATTACTGGTGAGAATAGAAATCAAAACAGCTCTTGGTTTTACCAGTAATTGCCTTTAGCAAGAATGGTAGCTTATGAAAGGATCAGCACACAATGGATACATATTTCTTCCTGTTTCTTTGGGCTGGAGCTCATGCAGGCTCTTTCTTGTGACCCTCAGTCATAGATATTTTATAAATTGTACATTCCCTATTGTCCTTAACCTATGGCTAGTTTAAACTGACAGTCATTGAATAGTGAAGAAAGAACATAAACTCAAAGCTGGATGTTCACAACGTTTACTCTCTCAGCTGAATCATAAACTCTCACTTTGTGCCACATCGATCTTCAGTGTTATTTGATTGAGGCTACATAGGTGACTTTTCCAGCATATTTCACTCTGCTAATGGCAGTTTCATACTTAAAGCTTCAAAGATTTAAAAGGAAGCTGCAAAATTCTATTCGAAGCGAATTTTTTGTTCAATCTGTTTTCATTAATTTAACTGTACAATGAGGTAATGACTGTTGATTATGTTTCATTAATTGTTTTAAGGCTTAAAAAAATCACAGAAGAAAAACACAGGCACATGTTTCTCTTGGAGCTTCTATTTAGGTGGCAGTGCAGAATACCCCCTGAGCACCCTGACAGCTTGGCCTGCACAGTGGCTAGACGTGGGGTTCACCCAAGGTGCAGCGCAGGGGCCGTCACTGGGGCACAGAGTGGCAGCCTCTGTGATCGCCAAGCGTAAATGCGAAAGGAAATGAAGCGAGGTTGACTAATTATGTCAAAATACTGACTTTTCACCATGTGCCACTCTCTTTTTTAGTTACTTAAAATACTTTGATGACTAAAAATAGAGACATCTAGAGAGAGACCTACTAAAAAGTTAAGATGGATTATCTTTTCCTAAGTCTCTGGATTAAGAACAAACTAGTTTACAAGATTGTCTTATCCACTTTGTTAGCCTGTTACTGTTGGGAAATATTTTTTTTTTCTCTAGCACAATTAAACTATCATCATTCCCAAAATTATTTTTATCAACCGTCTCTGTTGGCTCTCTGAGTAGAATGCCTCCTCCATCTTTTCTTCCTGCACCCTTGCCATGAGTGCTATCCAGGAAGAAACTCTCCTCCACTCTACAAATTGTTCTTTCTCGGAGATACTCTCTTCTCTCTCCCACGAAAGGTTAATATTCCTTGTTATAAGTCTCACCTTGTGCTATGTTTTGACCCAAATTATTGTTGTTTTTTGTTTATTTGTTTTGGGGGAACTGGGGATTGAACTCAGATCCTTTGTGCTTGCCAGGCAAGTGCTTATTCCACTGAACTATCTCCCAGGCCCCTGACCCAAATTATTGTTGATGAATTTTGTTCACCCTTTTCTGCCTCTTCAATTATCACTTCCTAGCATTCACCTAAAGTGGAGGGTTTTTCTTATTTACTCTTATATTTCTTGTGCTGAACGTATAATGTCTTTACATTATATATATATAAACAAATTTTTAGATTAACAGTATTAATTCAAATGAAGAGAATTAAATTTTACTTTGTTTGTTAAACCAAAAAGAAGTTCACCTTCAGATATTTCCTAAGTATGGATTGGATTGAGTATTTTGTGAAGAAAGAAATGCTCAGCATACAAACTAACACACTCTTGCTAGCAATAAATTTTATTTATGGCTCCCTAGGCATGTATCTATTATTTCCTGGTGATTAAATACACCTTCGTTTACCATGGTGTGTGACAAGATGGCAAGGGTGATGTTACAACCTTTTGAAAATGCTTCACAACAAATAGAAGTAGATTCCTCTGATGGCCTTTAACGTTGGCATCAAAACACAGATTGCTATTTGCCCAGGTGAGCAGATGTGATTCATTTGCTCTCTGACCCAAAAAAGCTATTACAAAAGGAGTAACGAACGACGATGAACAGATATCACAAGCTTCCCTTGTAATTCTTTTTATGTGGTAGAATAAAGTCTAAGTATTTTTTTCCCTTTCCGCTTTTAAATAGTCAGTAGAGGATCCATGGAGCATTCAACACAGGGTGACCTGTTCGAAACAAAGGCAGTGAAATGGGCTTTCCAACAGCAATGAGCTTGTTGAGTATCATGTTGTTGTTTCATATGCATTTTATATCATATATGGCATGTATGTGCTCAAAGGTCTGCATTTTATATCAGATTCTTATTTGAGATATTCAGAAGCACAAAAGGGAAAGGGAAAGGTCACATTGCAAAGGGAATAATACAATATGGGTTCTGGGGTTCCCAGATACTCCATTGTAATAAACTATTACTCATTTACTGCTGACCACCCCCCCTCCCCAAAAGCAGATGCAGCAACTTCAATCAAATGTATGCGAACAATGTAAAAGGATACCATGCTCTAGGGTAGATTGCTGCCTACCTGGTGCCCATTGGCCAGATTCCTCCCAACACACTTTGGTTTCCAAGTTTCATGCTGTTGGTGGAAGTTTGCAGGCTCAGCTTAGTAAATTCTGTAGATTGGGCGGAAGAGAAAGTGTAAAATGCTTAGATTTATACAGGGTTCAGCCATTTCATAAGCTTGAGCCAAAGCAACTTGCTCAGGGTTCAGACTGAGTCACCTGAATGACCTTTGCTCCTAAAATTGTTGTGTCAGTCTCTCTCTGTGCTTTACATTTTAACTAAACGAACAGCAGGCCACAGCTGAGCACAGTGAAGACTGCATGATGTGATACAACAGGAAGGCAGTGGGTGGCATTTCTCCCACTGGACTGGCCTTCCCCTGGCAGTAACAGCCCTCCACTCCCAGAAAGTAAGTCCCACAAGTGCGAACTGAGCCCCCACTGAGGAGCAGTTGCTCCGTCCTTCACATCCTCTGCTTCACCTGTCTTTTGGGTCATGGAATTGTGAGCTTTATCTTAGACACATCATCCCATTACTCTTGGGAAATGTGTGCTGTGCTGTATTTACTTACTTTTGCCTCTTTTTGACTACTATCCTCAGTACTCTGAAAGAAAAAAAGCACGTTTAAAATTTCTGTCAATATATCATGTTTATTATAATTTAGAATTCTTTAAAAATATTAATACTTTAAAAAATGCTTTAAAGATTTTAAAGAGAGTACAGATGAAAATTAAAACAGGGCAGGCCTGATACCTCACTGGACTACAGCGCCTGCTTAGGCAATGCACAGTGTCTGGGGTTTGATATCAGGCATGCTGAGACAGTGATTCAGACTGGGCGTGGTGGCATGCACCTGTAATCCCAGTGCCTGGGAGGCTGAAAACAGGAGAATCACTATGAGTCTGATCTGCCTAGTGAGACCCTGTAGACCCTGTCCTAAAAACAGAAAATAAGTAAATAAACAAAATTAAAACAGAAAAAAAATTACAAGTGATATGTGATTTCACTTAAAGAGATATGAATTTCACAGTATTTGTTGTAGTACATAGTGCTGTCTTCCAACCATGTCTGGTTATGTCTGGTTACTCATATTACCAGACACATGCATGTAAACTTGGAAGAACAAAGAAAAAAGAATGAAAGGTACAGGAAATTAAGAAAAGACACAAACAAGTGAAAAAAGGAGACAAAACAAATTAAAGCATTAACTGCACCTTTCCACACACCAGCATAAATGCACAGTACAGTTGTCCAAACCATCCTGCTTAGATCAATCTGTTTCTCCCACTCTCTCCTATCCTTCTCCTCAATTCAGTAACTCTTTCCTTTTGAATAAGTTCATTTCCTTTTCCCAGTATCTCTTGTACCCTTAAGATTCCATTATTTTTTTTTCTTCCAGGTGCTGTTACCCAGGTTCTTTGGATCTTCTTTCATTGGTACCCTGTGGTTCCTTTCTTTCCTGTACTCTGATTGTCATAATATCTGTTCTTAGTGTGTCTTTTCTCACCATCTGTCCTTCCAAGCTGTCTTCTGCTTTCACTTTGTTCATAACCTCTCCCCGTGAAATGCCTTATTTATATCACCCTGTGGTTTCAAGGTACAAAAAGCTTTATGTAAAATAGACATATCCTCTTGTGAATTCATCTTTTTCACAATTAATATGTGGAGTCTTCCCAAGTATAAGAATGAACTTTTTTAAGTTAAGAGAAAAATTAGAGGTAACAAAGCCAGTTAAACACAGATTAAGTTTTAAGGGCACAAGGATAGTGGATTGATGTTGTAGAGTAAATGTAGATATCTTTAAAATTAATCTGTAGAAGCTATAGCCCTCAGTGTGATTTTATTTGGAAATTATGCATTTGGCAGATCATTAAGTTCCAATGAAATCCTGATAGTGGAGGTCCCATGACATGATAATTTCCCCTTAACATCACTGGACATTCAGGAAATGTAAATTAAAACAACACTGAGATTTCATCTCAACTCAGAAAGAATGGTTATCATGAAGAAGTCAACCAACAACAGATGCTGGAAGGGCTGTGGCGAGAAAGGAACCCTTTGCCACTGTTGATGGAAATGTAGACTGGTGCCACCACTATGGAAGTCAGTGTGGAGACTTCTCAAAAAGTATGATTACAGGTCTCATTGAACCAAGCTATTCCCCTTTTGGGTATTTTCACAGAAGAATTGAAAGCATAATACTACAGTGACATATGCACACCTATGCTTATCGCAGCATAATTTGTCACAGCTAAATTTGGGAAACAACACAAATGCCCATTAAATGTGAAATGGATAAAAAGAGGTGACTTCTTTTAATATAATGGAGTATTATTTTTTACAATGGAGTATTACTCACCTGTAATGAAAGATAAACTTGAGGCTTTTGTAGGTAAATGGATGTGATGAGATACCATATTCGTAAGTGAAATAAATCAAACCTGTATGTGGAAATAAAAAGAAGAGATAGAAGTTTTGTCTCTGTCTCTTACATTTGAGTGTGTGTGTGTGTGTGTGTGTGTGTGTGTGTGAGAGAGAGAGAGAGAGAGAGAGAGAGAGAGAGAGAGAGAAAGAAAGAGAGAAAGAGAGAGAGTGTGTGTGTCTGCATGTGTTTGTGCATCTGTGTGAATACAGAACAAAGACCACATGGAGGTGGATAGTGAAGGCGCCCATCTCCAACACAAGAAGGGAATCCTTACCAGTTCTCTCCCCAGCTTGACTTTAATCTTGGGCTTCAGTTTCCACAACTGTGGGAACAAGTTTTTGTTGGTTAAACCACTTAGTCTCTATTTTGTTATGGCTTCCTGAGCTTTTTATCTTGCACAATATTCACAAGTTTCTTTTCTGATAAGAAGGATGATCACAAACTAAGGAACAAAGTCCTCGGTACAATTCACTGACCAAAGGACTTAACTGTGTTCAGTCTGATCAGTCCTTCCGCTGTGAAAGGCAGGTAAGAGCCCGTCTTAGACAAAGGCGGACATAATATAGAGCAGTAGTCAGACAAGTGCTAATTATTGATCTGGCACAGAACTGGATTCTCAGACTCCCGCCTCCCTGGCCTGGCACTCAGCTGGCACGTGCATGAAGCTCTGCAGGGAGGGGATCTGCCCGGGTACGAACACATCATGATTAGCACCAGAAACAATACAGAAGACATCTGAAACACTGACAACTACAGCTTGCTTTCTAGATTTGAATTTACATTTCATAAAAGGAAAACACCTGACTGTCACATTTCTAATTTGAAAACAATCCAAGAAACTTAGAATTTTTAGAACACCAATATTAAACCATATTTAAATAAATCATGAGCAAAGGGACTGAATTATTCTTCTATCATCTGTGAAAATCAGTTTTATAATTTAACAACCAGAAAACATCAATGAAAAATATATAATCAGGTAATAGACAGAAATGTAGTAGTTTGTGACACATTGGTTTATTGAATGCACATTTTCTGGGATACATTTGTGGTGTGTATGTTTTAAAAAAACTTATAATACATTTGATTTGTTATATCATGGTAAACAGACATTCGATTATATTCATCATTTGGTATTATATAAAACTTAGCTATAAATATTTGGATTGAAGGGCTGACCAGATAGTTCAATGGACTAAAGTGCCTGCTTAGGCAGAGCACAGTGGCCGGGGTTTGATCCCCAGTATGCCATGCTAGTCCTGCCCTCGGGGCACACTGAAACAGCATTCAGACTGGGCATGGTGGTGCACACCTGTGATCCCAGCACTTGGGAGGGCAAACACAGGCAGATCATTACGAGTTTGATCTATGTAGTGAGACCCTGTAGACCCTGAATTCCCCGTACTAAATACATTAAAAAGTTTGGATCTACTTCCTATTTTCCTATACTTTTACCAGGAATCAGTTATCTACAAATTGCATAAAATAAACTAAGAAATGACTGAAGTCAGAGCCATAATTACTGAGCATAATATTTCCTACCCATCTAGTAAATTAACCTAGTAGAAATTGTAATTTCATCTGTAGTCTCTTTGCTGCTTAAGAATATATGCAATTCTTCCATTTTCTTCCCAACTCTGACTTCAAGAACAACAAACCTAGGCACCACCTCAGCTCTAGAAACAGGTTCCCTCTATGACATGAAAAAGGTGAAAAGAATCTTTAAGAATTTTTGAGTGTCAGAGACACTTAGTAACAGATTATGTTTCTAGTTCACAGGTGTAAACCAGGACTTTCACTAAGATACACACTCAGACTTTATTAAAACCCTTTTTCTCAGTCAAGGTCTGCTCACTAAGGCTCTATGTTGCCCAGGTTAACTGGAGATTGTAAATCTACTGCCTCAGGCTCCTGAAGTGTTGCCACCAAAGGTATCTACTACCACACTTGGCTAATAAGAGCATTTTTTTCTTTATTTCCTTCAGTACCTGCTAAGCTGTTTCTGCCCTAACTCTTCTAGTTACAGCAGATACCCCAGAGTTTTGCCTATATCCTGTAACTTCACAGATACTTTCCAGGCCAATAAGCCACAAACTCTTCCTTCTCCTGAGCATCATACTGTTTTACATCATGGTGAGCAATCTTTAATGAAGGCAGATATCAATTGGGTATTTTTCATTATTCTATAACAGTATTTTGAGGAATATTTGGCCCATAGATTTGTGTAGTCAGAACCCTTAAAACAAGACAAGTGGTCAGCTGAGTTGCTGCAACTTCAGGGAAATTTGAAAGATCAGCGGCGACATTCAAGATGGTGACTTGTCAGGAGTCAGGAGGTGAGCAGGTGGGGAGGGGCTGAAGGCCTAAGAGGGTGCAAGGCAGAGGAGCGTCAGCTGTGCTCTCCCAGGCTGCAGAACATGGTGCTGCAACTCTGCAGGGAGCGCTTCCTGATTCTTGCTGTGTAACTGGCACTGGCCTTGCACATTGCTGGCATTTTGAGTGCAAAAGTGACCTTGGTTAATATTGCTGTTGCAGCAACTGAAACCTCTGTCATTGTTTGAAGCTTTTAGTTACAATGACATGTGATTAGATCTTTTGGCAGGATGATTTTGGACTAACACTTTTGTCTTTATCTTAAGCATTTAACCATTCTTTTGAATGTGTTTTTCATAATTTTGGAGCAAAGCACAGAGTATTATAGAGTGTTCATTGTCTAAGGGCACAAGAGGTCAACTGCTATCTAAATCAGCTTGTCGTATTACAGCCAACCCTGGGAACTACTGCAAGAAGAGGAAATTCTATTATTTGACTATTACCATAAGATTCCAATAATTTCTCCCCCTGACATTATGTTTCCATCTTTATATGAATATTAATGCTTCGTGTATATACTGCTGATCTTAGATACCCAGACCACCATCATTTGGCTGTATTATCAAGGGAAAAGACACATCAAAAAACTGACTTGAGGATCAGGGGAACAGATTAGAAAATGCAGAAATAACTTCCAACACACTTGGTCAACCTATACGTGATAAACAGCCAAACACATTCACTGGAAGAAAGATAGCCTCTTTATTTAATGGTATTGGGAAAACAGGCTTTCAACATGCGAAAGAATGAAATAGAGCATATCTCTTCCTATGATGTAAACTAAAATAGAAATGGGTCCAAGATGTATATATTAACACAGAAAAACTAAATCTTCTGGAAGAGAGAAGAAGTAGAATTCTTAAAGACATAGATGTAAATAAGGATATCACAACTAAAATGCTGATTGCATGGGAAATACTACAAAGAATCAACAACTTGGATGTCATCTTATTAAAAAAGTTTATACACAGCAAAAGAAACCACTAACACAGTAAAAAGTCAATCCACAAAGTGGGAAATAATTGTAGCCAGTTATTCTTTAGACAGATCACTGATATCTAGAACATAGAAATAATTCAGAACAATAGACCATCCCAATTTAAATACCCAAACCAAAAATGAGCACCTGAGATGAACAGAAATTTTCTCAGGTGAAGAAGTTTAAGCAGCAAGTAAAAATATGAAAAACTGATAACTTCACTGGTCATCTGAAAGATGCAAATTAAATAACACTGAGATCCCACCTGACCCCAGTAAAAATATCTCTTAAGAAATCAAACAAATGCTGGCAGAGCTGAGGGGAAAAAAGGAACCTTTGTCCACTGTTGGTGTGAATATGATCACTGCAACCTCTGTGGAAATGAGTGTGGACATTTCTCAAAAAACTTGGACTAGAGGTCCCATTTGATCGAGTTAGTTCCTTTCTTGGTATTTTCCTGAAAGAATTAAAAGCACCCATACCACCACAATATATGTGCATCAATGTGTATATCAGCACAATTTGTAATAGCTAAATGTTTGGGACAAATCAGAAGCCTGTCAACTGAGGAATGGATAAAAGTTGTGATTTTTGCTGTTGTATTTTTATCGTGAAATACCACTCAGTAGTAGTAAATGGATGTATCTTGCAAACATACAATTAAGTGAAATGAATCAGATACACATATATAAATATCAAATTACATCTCTTGTGTGAGAAACCAAAACTGTAAATACATACCGAAATGTATAGACAATATTGTGAAATGCAAGGAAACTTTTCAAAGGGGAAGCAGAACGGAGGACTTGGGAGGGGAAAAGAAAAGAAAAACTGAGCTCACTTTCCCTTCGTGTCAAAAATAATGGATCTCTTAATAATCATCTCATCCTACTCAGCAGAAAATTATCTTCTTAGCTTTGTGCAAAAGAGTCTGGTGTACATCTTTTCATACGCTTAAAAGGTGAAAAAAATACTAAATTATCCAAGTAGATACTTTTTTTCTACTTATGAAAATTCTAGCAATCTGAATACAAGTATTATATTAGAGTGCATGTGTCTCAAATGTGTTCACAGCCCCCTGTTTTCTACTAAATTAGACGCAAAGCACTCATCAGATGAATCAGTTGCAAAATGACACACAGAATTACAGATATTTGGAAAGAGCAAGAAGGGGACAAACCTAAACCATTTAAGCAGATTCTACTACACTGAGTGTTCACAGAAGGCATTCACCTCAATTTCTTCAGACATTTGTTCACCTATGTTTCAATTTCTATGCATTATTCTCAATTTTTTTCTTTAAAATAGTGGGAAATTGAGCAATTTCTTTTATACTTTATACCTAAAACATGTCCCTGGGTTTGCATATACTTAGAACTGATACACTCTGGAAAAGTGATTTGTTCTTGAGAGGCATAGCTTCATCCACAGGTTAATCCACTGATGAGATCATAATTGATGGCATTAGGAGGCGGATAAGAGACTGCATGAGGTGGGGTCAACCGCAGTGAGTTGGTCGTGGGGCAATGTCCCTGACGACTGTAGCTAAGCTTCAACCACAGCCTCTCTGGTTCTTTCCTACACTTCCTGCTTCCTAATGGCCATGAGGGGACACTTTGCTCCATTCCTCCCTTCCATGAATCAGGCTCATTTCAGGAACCATGAACCCACAGACTGCACTCCTTGAAAGTCTGAGCCTAAATAAATCTTCCTGTCTTTGTTTATGTCAGGCATTTTGTCCCAGTAATAGTACACTAATATAATGTTTCTAAACTGTCTGCACCTTTGCAGGAGGTGTGTGGTTCTATCTTTCTGTCTCTGTCTGTCTCTCTGTCTGTCTGTCTGTCTGTCTGTTTCTCTTTCTGTCTCTGTCTCTCTATCTCTCAGTCTCTGTCTTTGTCTCTGTCTCTCTCACTGTCTTTCTCTCTCTGTCTCTCTTTCTTTGTCTCCCTCTCTATCACTCTGCCTCTGTCTCCCTGCCTCTCTCTGTATGTCTGTCTCTCTGTCTATCTGTCTGTCTCAGTCTCCCTGTCTCTCTGTCTCTCTCTGTCTTTCTGTCTTTGTCTCTGTCTCTCTTTGTCTCTGTCTTTTTCTGTCTGTCTGTCTGTCTCTCTCTGTCTGTATCTCTGTACCTGTCTCTGTCTCTCTCTATCTCTGTCTCTATCTCTCTTTCTCTGTCTTTCACTTATGAAATGCCCTTGCATGGCATTTATCTTTTTAAACAGGTTTCTTTCTTTCTTTATAAACTTATATGGTAGACAGAAGCCTAGATAGTTTGAAGCAAAGTCATAAATACATTGTCATATATCACAGCCAAAAATAAATTTAGTTTTATCAATACACAATTTTAAAAGACTGTCTTTTCTTCCTTTAGAGACACCATGAAGGGCCACTAACGTCTGTTCTCTGCTTGCATTGACTACTGCCCTTCTTATAATTAAAATATGTAAGCATTTCTATCAAAACACTAGAACTTCCTCTGGGCTGCTGTGCAATATCATCCAAGAAAAAATTAATTAGCTGCCTCTTCTAATTAAAATTTTGAAAGTCTTGATACTATCAGAAAATTAAAATTCAGCCAAGGACACTGTCTATTTTAAAATAGATTTTATTAAATTAAAAAGAGGCATAGATTCTCATAAATGATACTCAACTGCGAAATTTGATATATGTTATCTACATAGGTTCTAAATGTCTCTCTCGTCATTCCTCCATCACTGTGTGATTGCAGAAGACAGCAGACGCATTATGGACACCTGGGAATGTCCCTTGACATAGGATCACAACCACAGAGAAAGTAAAGTCTGACAAATTTGGAGTGACAGAAGTAGATGGTAGACATTTAGAAAACACTTACTTTTACTAATGCATATGAAGGGCAGATTAATTACGGTGCAATTAAATGGATTGTAATGACAACAACTGCTGTGCAGTGAATTCATAAAGTCACATGATACTGGAAAGGACTATGGCAGGCGCTAAGCAGGGGCAGACAGAGAGTATCCCTCCACATTTGTGCTTTAGGGCAACCCTGGGTTAATGAATTTTCTTCTAAAAAGGATTGAAGTTTGGCTATGCCTGTTGATTTTTTCTCTACACCACTCATTCTAGTGGACTGTACATGTGGTTAGTCTCACTTTCAAGGATGTAGCATTTCCATTTCTGTACCTATTTAATATTATCATATGTTTCATATATTTTACATTATCTCTTAGTGTGAAAGCTATGAAACTCACTTTGGCTTTATTCGTTACCAACACCTTCACTTGAGAAAGAGCAAACTAGTTTGGAAAATATCAAGAGATAAGCAGGAATAAGGGAGGGACTATATTCCTTTCCTCTTGTGGACCTTTTATATGTATTTTTGAGTCCCCAGGCTGATCTTAAGCTCCTAGAAATCCTCCTGCCTCAATCTCCCAAGTGTTGGGATTGCAGGTTTGTCCCACCACATCTGGTTTTGGGGATCTGGGGCCATCACAGTGTGCCCTGGGTTCTGGGGCTGTCAAGGCATGTGGGTCTGGGAATTAAACTCAGGACCTTGTGCATGCCAAGTAGGTGCTTATGCCTCTGAGCTATCTCCCCAGCCCCCTTTTCTGGACTTTAAATCAGTTTTGCTGTTGATGTTGGTTTGTTTTTTTCTTTTTATGTATTTGGTACAGGTTCTCAGTGTGCAGGTTGGACTTGTAGTGATCCTCCTGTTTTCAGCCTCCTGGGTACTGGAATTAAAGGTGTTCACCACCACACCCAGACTTTGTGACTGTCTCAGCACACATGGGGCAGGGCCGGCATGGCCTGTGGTGCCAGGGATGGAAGCGCAGTCACTGTGCTTGCCTAAGCAGGCACTTAGTTCACTGAGCTATTCGCTGGCCCTTTAAACCAGTTGCTCTGAACTCATTTTGCCATCAATAAACAGGACACTGACAAAATAAAATTTAGGTCAAGCTCTATTTTGTGTGTCCATATTAGAGATCTCTGTCCTGGGTAAAAACTTAAGGGCAAAAGAGGGCTGTCCATTATCTATAAACCATTTCTCATCTACAAAAGCACTTAAACACCAGTTTCTTAAGAACGACAAAAAATGGACCAAATTTTCAGACACAGTCCAAAATGACTGGTCAATAAACAGTGAATGAGCAACCAATAACAGGTATCCTGCTGAACACACAAAGGGGTTCTTTTATAGTACAAGAAGCCCATTTCAGCTGCTGACAGAGTATCCAATCCAAACTTTTGACTTGTCAGAAAAATCTAGGCAAGAACATCTGTCAAAAGATGCTGACAAACCTACATTTAGGACATGATGCCCCTTTAGTGTCCCTATCCATGAACCTAAGATGTTCGCAGTGATCATCTTGTCATCCGCAGGCTGTCATTCCTTTCCTGGAACAAATGCTTGGCACTTTAATTAGATCTCTGAGTCCTTGGTCCCAGGAAAGCAATAAAAGGAAGACACAGATTTATTTGTTCAGCCTGATGTGGTCTCCTCCCCAGCGAAAATGCTAGCATATTTTATGACATTGGCTACGTTCATTTTGTCATGTGTCTGTTTACAACAGGAAATTAATTTGGGAAGATTTTATCCATTCTTTTGTTTGTGTTTTACTGGCTCAACATGTTTGCCTTTGAATAGTACTTTCAAAATGAATGGTATGAAATGCAAGAGCTAGTGAATAATTTGAACCTGAGTATTCAAATCTCCACTTTAAAATGGCCATATTTCTGTTAATATACTGAATAAAATCAGTTACCTTTCCTAGCCTTATTTTATGTTCTCTCACCAACTTTCACAGTCACATGCTAAGCGTACCTTGAACTAACAAAGCCGCTCCCATTTGGTGCAAACGTGCTCTGGGCCGGACTGGGCCGTGGCTGATGCCTCTGTCCAGCCTCCCGCAAGGCCTGGCTTTTGCCTGGCAGTTGCTTCTCTTCCTCCCTGAGGCAGTTGCATCTTTCCTGGGGCAGCATTCTTTGCTCCTTCTGTACTTCTTGCCAGCGGTGGGCACAGCATCTGTTTTTAATTACTTACCACGACAGCTGAAACCAGATGGTAAATAGTGATCGGAATGAACCACCATTGTAAAAATAACCAAAGAGAAGCAATAGCCCTGGAGGAATAGGAATGATTGAAAATTTGTGCAGCAGCCCACAGGTTTGGTTTCATTTGACTCCATCCCAGTTGAATACAGAGCAAATTTCTCCTGAGAGGTGCAGCCTTCCCCACCATGGCTCCTTTTACTGGCTATTCACTTCTTAAAAATCAAAAATAGGAAGGAAAAAAAATAGTACAGACCTAGGCTTTCCTCTCACTTAAAGATACTTGAATAAGGAATTTCAATGTTATGAATATATGTTTATGTGATGTTTCCTTTTAATATTTTTAAATTTACAGTCCTTTCAGTTTTTTGTAAATTCTTAATTTTTTGTATTTTTGAACTTATGTTCTATCAAGCTTCTATTATTTTATTCATTTTTCAACTATTACCATTGTTTTACTTGTGATTTACATTTTACCAAAAGCCTATAAGCCATTTTATGCCAACAACTGCCTACTTGAATTTCCCAGATGTTCACTTGCACTCAAACATCTGGACTCCATTGGACAGATACTGCACACACCATGCCAGGTACTATTCTTGTTTCTTTTTATGCAGTTATTTTTCTTAATATGGCAATAAAATCTAATCTAATCTAAGCATTTGGATACCAAATTAAAAAGATGATGTTTACAATCTGGCTAGATAGCCATTTGTCCAATGTGCATGTGTAGTGATCAAATTAAGCATGTGGGGCTTTAAGTGTATGATTTAGGTGTCATATATACATAAGTTGCATTACCTGAACCATTGAGAAGAAGGAGAATGCTTTCATCATCCAAGACAGTGCCCTTTCCAAGATAAAAGTGATGTGAATTTTGCCAGAATTTTGCATGTATAATTTACCATTTCTAAATTTCATATAATGTATATTCTTGCATCTTCCTGTTCCATAAAACATTAGGTTGAGTTGAATGTGATATATTTTAGTTTATTATTTTCATTGGTAAGCGTTAATATTGTTTTCCATGAATATATGAAACTGGTTTTTTTTGGTGGAACTGGGAACTGAACTCAGGCTCTTGTGCTTGCCAGGCAAGTGCTTATTCTACTGAGCTGTCTCCCTGGCCCCAGTACTTTTTTATACAATTACTTTTTGAAAGACACTTGACATTTGTGTATGTTTTTATTATTGTGAATAAGGTATAAGTAAAAACTTTGCCCAAGTTGAAGCAGAGATCTATAATTTTATCTTTATTAAGTATGTAGCTAGCTTAGGTTAGAGTCATAATGTAGATAAAACTATTTAAGAAGTTTTAATTTTCTACAACATTGGTACTTGGCACTTAGCAATATATGCAAGTTCTTATAATATACCAGGACTAGTAAGCTTTTACTACTGTAAGGTTTTTGACTCTGTGGAAAGACACTGTCAGAGACAAGAAGAAAGCCTTTATTCATGGTGCAGGAGTCCTGCCAGAGATTCAAAGAACCTTAGGAAAGGAGGCTGGTAAGGGGTTTTCATTGGGTTGGACTAAGGATGTGGTTTACATGAGCAGATGAAGCCTCATGTTGGAAGAGGAGGGTTGTTGACACACACAAAAAGGAATTGAGAAGTTTATTTTTGACTAAAAGAAGAATAAGAATGTTAGTCTTGGATGGACATGTCATCTGGTGCCATTGAATCAAGACTATGATGACCTTGGCAGACCTTCAAACTCATCAAGTACAAAGCTCAGCAAATTGGTCCAGCAATGGCTGTGACTCATCCACAAGGCTACAAACTGAGGTATAGGGTTTCAGGATAAATCCTGAGGGGGCTTGAGTGACCTTATCAGATACAAAAGTTACATTTCTTATTATATAGGTCTTGCTTTATCTTGGTCTTAGCCATCCAGCAGAAAAGTATGAAACCAGAGTATAGAAAGTAAAGCCACATTAATATGCTAAGCTGTAAGCAGCTCAAGTCAACAACTTGGACATTGTCAATCTTATGGAAAACCCACTATTATTATGGACTATTGGACTATATTGGAGATTTTTGCTGAACTCAAGCACCTCCAATATTCAAATGACAATGGAATGACTTTCTCTGACAAAACTAACCAAAAAAGTGGGATCGAAATGAACCACACTTTTATATCTGTACACCCAAAATAATTAAGATAGATATACAGCTCCATTCTCTTAATTCAATGAATAAAGAAGATTGTTATAATAGTGTTCAAAACAGGATATCATGTGTGTATCTCGTACAATGAATAACTACTAAGACAACAATATGCAATGTGTTAATTATTGAAAATGTGCCAGTAATCGGTTGTGAAACTGTCTCATTGATATTTGTTGCTCAATAAAATTATTTTTTAAAAAGTACAAAGCTCAGCTGGTAAGCAACTTAATCTTTGTGGGCTATGCAGTCTCTGAAGTAGCTAATTCTGTGATTTCGAGGAACTATCCATAAGACAATATTTAAACATATAGAATAGTTGTGTTCACTTAAACTTCATCTGTGAAAAATGAGAGCAGGAAGAATAATTAGCACAAGAGTTAATTTCCCTGACCTCCAAATGAGCTCTAACATCTAGAGTCATGATAACAATATTCATTTAAGCTATGAAATTAGTTGTTTTACTTTTCTGTGATGACTAAGGATGGTGAACATAAAATCATATGCATCTTGGGTATTTATGTATGTTCTTCTGAAGTGTCATTTCAAAATTGTTTATCTTTTTAATTGTCATGATTACTAAATTATTATTAGGAAGCAAAAAATTTCTCTCTTAGTTGTAACTTTTTGAGTTTTTTCTTCCATTCTCTTGCTTGTTATTAATTTTCCTAGCAGTGGTCCTACATGAGAATACACTTTACTTTTCCACAATTTCAAATCAATTTTATTTTGTCTTTATTAAAAATAATTTGCTTGCTGTAATAATTAAGAGTTATATCAGTTTGAATAAGAAATCCAAGATGGATTGGACTAGCACAGATCTGGATGTGGCTGTCCACTGGAAACAGAGGACCCATCTTAGGTATGAGTTGCTGCAGCCTTACCATTATAGCCTGAAAGAAATAGAAAGGGAGGTGTAGAAGGAAGTCTTCCTGCTGATTCTTAGAAGGAGCTCCAGTCTTTGTCCTTGCCTTTTATTGAAGACCCTTCAGTTTCCAAAGGGGACTCTGATGGGATTCTGCAAGGAGTTGCAGTCCTTGGACCTTTGACTGGGCCCACTGAAGCTGCCGCATGCAGAATGCCCCCTCTTTTGTACTCTTTGGTGTGTAGCTCTACAGGCAGCCATTATAAACCCGCCTTGAAAATCCTTACATGTTTTTATATTTTATATTAAAGTTTTTCTCTAGTCATACCAATATTCTTAAGTATTTTTGTTTTCTTCTTGTGAATTATTACTTACAATTTATAAAGAAAATATCCATTTTTCTTGGAATTTTATACTGAAACTTGTAAGTATTGTTACAATCCATAACAATCGAAAGTTTTAAGAACAGACATCCTTGCCTCGTTCTAAAGTATGATATTACATTCACTGTAATGTTTTTCCACTGTAGGTGTTTTGAAAATGCAATTACGAAATTTAGGAAGTTCAATTTTGTTCTTTTGATATTAGTAGCTTTTATCATGAACTAATGAGCACTGCTAATGATTTCTATGAATGGGTTAAGCTAATCACAACTATTAAACAATAGAACAGAGATTAGAACTGAAGTATTGCATGGATAAGTCTATGATCTTAATGGATTTGAATATACAGCTAGGGTTTACACGGAAAATATTTAGTACAGGCCAATAATTTATAGGATTATTTTATAATACTCACCTGAATTGTCAGATGTGGAAAAGTGCAAGGGACTGTCCACACTCCAGAGACTCAAGGGATCGAGCTGAGGCCTTGGATCCCACAGCAATGTCCCACACATGTTCAGGTAAAGACATAGAGTCAACAGCAATGTCTTCCACAAGTCTAGCTGGAGTTCTAGGGCCCAAGACAGTGTCTCATGGAAGTCTGTATCAAGGATCTGCACTGGAATGCTCGGAGGTCAGTTGTGGAAGCTGAAAAGTCCACACCAGCAGGAAGAAGGATCTGTGCTAACAGGTTGAAGGATCTTCACTGAACCCAGGAAGTGACACTTGAGGTAAGGACCAGAGCTCTCCAAAAGGAACCACAACCATCCTCAGCAGCAGCTAGGACCCAAGCTCTGCTGACAATGATATCAGCTGTGTTCGAATCAGGAAGCTCATCAGGTCAAGCATCTCCAGAAGAATCAATAGCACACCATCTTCCCTTCCAATTTTCCCTTTTGGTTGCTGTTAGCAACCATCCCGAGGTGGGCCTTCCACACCCAGAACCACGCTGATTGAGCTAATTCCCCACAGTATATATGCTTCTGAGTGTTATGAAGCCAACGTAGAACACAGGAAAGACATGTTGCATCAGAGCATAAAATTATTTTACTCAAATTGGGAGATTTAAAGGAATAGGCAGTGTCCTGAGTCTTTTAAAAAGTAGAGAAAGCATGAGAGAAAATATGTTATACAAGCTTCTGAGTTAAACAGAAAATTTTTAAAAATCTTGCTTATATTTCTTTATCTGACATTGCATTAATAAATACAGTGAACATGAATAAGAGTTCACGTATGTCGTGTACTGGAGCAGTTACTGTGGCCCATTCTTCAGTCACTGTAGCTGGGAGGCAGACTGGAATCTTCCTCTTATTTCTCCTGAAGCTTTTTCATGCTGTGTGATTAAAATCAGCAAGTAAGTGACAAAGGCTGTCTACAGTGAATAACACTGATGCCCATAATACTATGAGCAAGGACCACTTAGCCACTCATGGCTGCGGAAATGAACAGCGACACTTAACCTAATGTCCTAATATCCTCCTACTGATGAAAAATGGAATGGATTTTTCTGTCATGTTTAAAGGGAATGGCAGAAAATGTATATTACCTGCATCCTAGGAATAGATATATAATGAACTTCAGGTAATTTTACCCATGGATGCTCTCAGTATAGTGATTCTGATCACTTTTATGTATATTCTAAGTATACAGTGCTTCCAAACTGCAAGACAGCATTCAGCATCAGTGGCTTTCCATGGCCAATATTCTCATTGTCGGAACGTAGCCCAGGGAATGGCCAGTTACTCTCATGAATGTACTGAACGGATATTATATTTCTTTGTGAATACCGAATAACATTTCATAGAAACATCTTTTCTAAAAAAATGGAATCAAATTCAGAGATATAAGTTATTTTTGTGGAGAAAATTCAGTTTATCATTGGTTATGTTCTCATATGTCAGTGTTGCAAGGGGTAAGTAATATATTTTAAGCAATATGATTAGTGCACCAAAAATGTAATTGCAGCATTAATTTTCCATTAGAAAGCATAACAGCTAATATTTAAAGTTTCACAGGAAATTAATATTGCTTTTATTTACTTGTACACATTAGAATAAATAGGAAAGTTGTTCTGACACCTGCAAAACACTGGATGTGATGCATTTAGAGGCCACATAGCTATCAGTGCATACTGGCCAGTGGCCAGAAAAATTAGAAGTCGAAGAATGGATGTGGTGTTGAATGTCTGTAGCCCCAATGCTCAAGAGCTTGAAGCGGAAGGATCTTGTGAGCTTGAGGCAAGCCTGATCTACATAGTGCGTTCAAGGCCAGGTTAAGTCATATATCAAGATCCTATCTCAACAAAAGGAAGGAAAGAAAGAAAGAAAGAATTAAGATTATTTTATGAAATTTAATCTGTACTTTATGTGCTAAAATTGGCCAGAATTTATAAAAGCAAATCTGGATATTGGGAAACATTTATTTGAATGCATTTATAAGTAATTATATATTTCATCAATTAGGACTATAAACTCCTCAGAGAAACATGATTCCCAAAGCATTGTTATCTGATTTTTAGATTTTTTCACTTATAACAAGCAAAAAATAATTTTAATATTATACACACATATTAACTATTTAATCAGTGATATTTACAGGAAAATCTTTATTTTAAAACGCAGTAAAAAAAAAAAAACAAACATATTTTACCAGGGCAATCTACTCAGGTTCCCTTCTATCTCTCAGACAGAAGCTTTCTTACCACTAGTAAATATATTCAGTTCTTAAAATATAAATAAAAATAATTGTTACCATAGCACTTAGAGTGGTAATTTTATATGGTGCCATCTCTAGAGGCTTTTGATGACTCCAAGTAAAATAAATATAGAATAAATAAAAAATAAGAGAAATGACCACAAATATCTTGAGATATTTGGCACATCTTTTTGCCGCCTTCCCCAAATATCACATAGATAATTGCCCAATATTGTTACTGATGTTTGAGAGTCCTTCTCGCTCTTCTAATCTCATTTTGTGGCACTCAATATCATATTTTAAAGCACTTGTGTTTTTCTGTCATGGCAATATAGTTCTGAATTATGAATGAAATTAAGTAGGGACAGACCAAAAAGTGAATGTCCCAAACTCTTGCTCTTAATGATTTAAAAATATGTTGTATTCCATTGGTCCAGTTTTAAGACACAATCTTTTAACAACAATTTCACTTGTAAAACATTTTCACATTGCTTTAATGAACTGATTTCTTCTATTTTTCAGAACACTCTAAGAAATTTTTCAGTTTATAGCCCTTTGGGGTAGTCATTGGATAGGAAAGCATGATTATGGGCTATGTTAATCTTTTCATTGGATATAAAAGCGATATGGTAGAATATGCAATTGAAAACAATACTTGAGGTGTGCATAAGATCCAGAACACTATTGTTTTGTCAAATTACCAATTGAAAGCATGCTCGGCACCAGAACTGTTCTATCACCAAAGATCAGGTTCTCAAAAGACATTTTGTTTCCCTGAAGGACAAGTACATATTAACCTTTATATAAAACAATATTTAGGGATGATAGTAGTGGCAATTCATTAAAATTGTATCCATATACAGAGAACACAGAAACATCATTGAAGATGTGTCATTCAAATCAGATCTGGCTTTCTTGGGTAAATAAGCGTAAGACGATGTAAGACATTTCTTAAAAAATACATAGCAGATGTAAAGAAAAAGATAAGTCAGATGTATATTTTTTCCTGAGTTTTGTTTACACAGAAACATCAGTGACTCAGTGACAGCTATCAAGCTCCCATCAGTGGTCATTTTTATCAGTGGCATGGATGTAACCCAACTGGATTCTCCACTTGTTTTCACAATTTCGAAATTGTGCCAATTAGCAGAAATTCTGAGTGATTTCCTTGATAACTACACTTTCGTGACCATCGATCTATCCATGAAGGCATGCATCTCTCAACAAAATGAAGAATTGATCATTTTCTCAAGATGACACTGTGTTCAACTAATTAATTGTATTACATTTGACATTACTGTAGGGTTTCGGTCAATTTCAGGCCAATAATTATATTAAGCTTTATTTGTATAACTAATGCCAATCATCTTAACTAAAGCCAAGAGTATCAACAAAACATCTAATATTACAGAAGCTAAATGGCAAGCTGCATTCCAGTATTATGTCAGTTTTTGGCACTGTCTGACCCAGCGTCAGTCAGTACCCTGACCTCTCTGAACATTGATTTGGACAGTAGATCAAGAATCACATCGATCATGTCAAGAAACTTCATCTTGGAAGTGCTGTAGTGAAAGTAGATGAGAATTTCAGCAAGAAATGAATAGTTTCTTAAATAATAAAGATTACACATTCAATAAAATGTCAAAAATGAAACTGGAACTGAAACATCATTGAATAATATGAAAAATCCCCTTAGTGTTCAGATAGTGGAAATGGTAATTAACTCACATTTTGGGGCTCCATCTTCTTCATATTTCTTATCAACATAATAGCCAGAATTTTCCTTTCTTGAAAATGAGGGAAAAAAAAGAAAAGGAGATATTGCATGAGCAGGTTTGGTTTGCAGAGATGCAGAGCCCTGGGATTCTCAGCATAAAGACAGCAGGATGAATATGCCAAGATTTGACAGCTAGCAGCTGTGGGACAGACTAGAGGAGTTCACACAACACTGTCTTCAGGTCAGCAAGTTAAATACATCAGTGTGGTGTGCAGTGCACCTAGATTCTTGAGTTTTATTGGAGGACTTGTGCTTGGTCTTTGCTGTAAGAACTCATGGGGCCGTACATTGCGCCACAGTCATACACTTGCTCAATTTCCTCTTAAATCTATTTAGTACCACCTGCCTCCCCCACTAGAAAAAGTTTTCATTATGAAACCTTGGAATTTATCAGTTGCAGTTCCCATTAAAAGTGTGACTGTTTTTATTTTTATTGAAGTAATTCTGAGCTTCTGAGGAACGCGTTTGAAGAAGATAGAAAGTTAACTGATTGTCACTGAAATTGATATGAACTCCAGCTTGCATTGGATTATAGCATGTCATTCCAACATCTCTGGTGAACTGAACTTACACTTGCGTTGACATACAGATCGCCTGCCTGTAGATCCCACTGGAGGCGGCAGGTATGGCAGAATGTACTGTCCACTTAAGCAAGTGCAGAGTGAACTCAGGCTGAAGAGGTTCAGCATTCAGAGAGATCCAAAGAGGTGGTCGATCATATGCTTGCAAAGATAGCTAAACTTTGTTAGTCGTGTAAGAAGAGGGAGTAGGCAAAAAATGTTGGGTATAAACTTTCTTTAGTATTTTAAGAGGGTAGAAATCTCTATTTTATCTGTTGATGACAGTATAAAAGAGGTTGTATCTCCTTCCAAGTCTCTAGCATTTTCACTCTCTTGTTTAAGGCTACCCTGAGCTCTATCTGACCCCACAATCAACCATATTTTATGGTCATCTCATCCTCATCTTTATGAGATGTTCTGCTAACAGCATCTGCATGCGTATGCTCACTTTGAGTACGTTGTCAAGCAGCCATTCACACGGCTCTGAAACTATTAGAAAAACATGATTCTAAAGTTAAAGCTCATCCTACATTTCCTTATGCCACACAGTTTTGTTTTGTTTTTTTTGTTTGTTTGTTTGTTTTCTTGAGACAAAGTGTTGTTATGCAGTTCAGGCTGGTCTTGAGCTCGCTTTGTAGCCTAGGTTGGTCTGGAACTCACAATAATCCTCTTGCTTCAGCCTGCTGAGTGCTGGGATTACAGACATTACAGCCAGCACACCTGGCTTATGCCAAACACCTTAAAATGTTGTCTGAAACTTTGGAGGGCCAGCGAGATAGGTTGGCAGTCTAAGCACCTGACTAGCAAGTGCAAGGACCCAGGTTTAATCCCTAGTACTGTATGCCATGCCAAAACTGTTTGTGGTGGTGCACGCCTGCAATTTTAGCACTGAGGAGATTGAGATAGGAGGATCAGTACAAATCCAAACTGTGTAATGAGGCTGTGTACCAAACAAACAAATAAACAAATAAATAAATATTGTGGGGTTATAAAACATGTGGAAAATTTCTTTTTCCCATTCATCTATTGAAATATATATATATATATATATATATATTCAATCAATTAAAATAGACACATGAAATTGAGTTCTTATGTATTGCCTTATAATGAGAATATACAGGAATGTAATCTGCTGTGACAGAAGAGAGTTACAGAAAGGAAGTTAAAGGTACACTGAACACTGAGAGAAGCTACCTGTTTTAAGCATTAAAGAAGTTATTGGAAGTTGATACTGAAAAGAAACATAGGAGATAAAACTGAACACATGGGCCAGGTAGAAGAATAAGTAAACATAGGAAATATCACCACCTATTTTACAGAAAAGTGCATTCAGGATCTTATAAAGAAATTTGAAGGTATTTAGAAAAATGTAGATATTAAATCTATAAGGTCATCCCATTGTAAATATCCACATTCTGATCATTGATGTTATTTCAGTAAGTGGTGATGCAGTAAAAGCACCTGTCAGGGAGTCCTCTCTTCCTGTGAGCCTGGGGTCTCCACAGAACACACAGCAGCTAAAGGTGCAGTGGTGTTGGAACCACAGGGCCGCCTGCCAGACCTCTCTCTAGGTCGCTGCAAGACCAGTTTCATTATCTGAAAAAAACAGAGAACACTCATGAAAGATTTTGGATGAGTATTCTAGGCAACAAATATATGGAAAATATTAAGACAGCATTCTTAAGAGTTGTGTGGTTTCATATAAGTTATGGATCTCTACCTAAGAAAAAGGATCTAAATGGATACCTATAAACAGTGCTTAGTCCAGAATTCAAGCAAAAATGTTTGTATTTTGTTACTTGATTATAGTTTTTACCTTTCTTCACTTAATATACATTCTACTAAAAATAAATTGCTACATTATACTTGTGTGATAACTTGACAGTAGCTATTTATTGGAATTGTTTTCATTTCCAATCAAACTGAAATGTTGCAAGCAACCGGATAATTAGGTCTCAGTGTGGATTTCTATATAAAGGAGCGGCATGATTTTTCACCTGCCAGGATACCACCCTCTGCACAACAGTCCTTTGCTCAGACACAGAGTTAAGGAATGAGAGCAGATGGTAGCTCCTAACACCCACCAAAATTCATAGCTCGCAGGATGAAGCATTGTCTTACAAATTGCACGGACCGCTTAAATTTGCAATTCCTGTGCCAACTCACATCTGTCAGACAGTAATTCTCTAACAGTTGAGGATGAGATTGTTGTCTATGAACTTGTGGCCTAATAGAATGGTTCTACACAGAAGACAGAGGTGATTCAGTTATTGAAAAAGCTTCCCACCTGCATGTTTAACCACAATTTTACATTAACATGTACAACTCTCATCTTTCTATAAAATAGACATTGTAAACATGAGATCTTTCTTTATGAGTAGAAAAATAAAAGGATGAAAAAGACTGTTCATTGACAGAATATTAGAATAAAACAGAATGGAAGAAGTGATATCTGAGGCTTCCAGTAATATGTGTTTTAAGATTGGCACAGGAACCATTCTGAAACACAATTTTGATTTTTAGGCAATAACTATAGTGTTTAATGAAAAGTGATAGAAAGTATATTGTTTTCTTTTCAGTTTTCACTTGTGAAGCCACTGCTTTTAACTAGGCAATAGAATAGCTGTTTCCTTCAATTCTGAGCTTCACTGTTTTGTTATTCGAAGCTTTGCTTAAATCCACTTCAGGACACTGATTGAAATATGACATGACTGTTTCTTCACAGCTATGATTATTCACATAAGGGTTTTGCTAAAAGGCAACTATGGCAGAATATTGTCCAAAATTCCAAGAACCCCAAGAGTCACAGAAGATCCACATGTGTAAATCTCCCCCAAGTTTTCCATTAGTTTTGTTGGTTATGTTGTACCACATATACTCCATAAGAATGTCTCTGGGTGTAGTTGTGTTCTCAGTGGTCTTAACAAAAAGGCAGTTGTCAACAAAAGGGCTTGGTGATATTTAGATATAGGCAGATGAAAACCCTAAACTAAATGTATAAAACACTATATAAGGAATAGTCACGTCTATATCACTTGAATTAGAATACATTCATGATATGATTTAGCAGACAATTATCACAAAAGTAATTTTGTTTTTCTTTTATTTTCCTCTTGGTATTTTTCTGTATTTGGTACAGGGTCTCACTATGCAGTTCTGTCTCTAGTGATCCTCCTGTTCTTAGCCTCCTCAGTCCTGGGATTATAGGCATGCACCACCACCCCTGGTATACAAAAGTAGTTTGTTTATTTATTTATTTTTGTATATAGAATGAGGATATGGAAAAAAGAAGAATCCTAACTTAGACTATTATGAAACCATGAATACCTCTATAATGTTGCTTTAGAAACTCAAAAAAAGTAGATGGAAAATATGTTATGTCATATTTAGGAGAGTATTTCCCAATTGTTTATTTTTTAATCTCCTTCCTATGGAGTCACTTTTAGACCCACTTTCTAATTGTTTCCCCTTGAAAGTTTAGACTGCACACACATGACACATAAGCTCATATACCATATTTGCATCCGTGCTTCATATGTAAGAGCAAGATTTCTTTGTATAGTCAAAGAAAAAATAATTGCATCCTGTGATATTCACCCCAAAATGCATAATCAAGAATAAAAATGAAGCAACCAACATTTTAAAAGGCAAAACATTTTTTCTGTCCTCAATTAATTACTAATATAATTAATTGTAACAAAAACAGAATTTTATGATGGTGTTTCACACTAGAAAACTTTTTTCATGTTGTTAAACACCACAAACATGCAAAATATTTCCATTTTATGAGGCAGACATAAAAGACTAAAAAGGTTTTTGATTTTTTGGAAGCAAAGCAAGATCAATATCCAACAAAGCAAAAACTATATCCCGTAGTTCAATATTTAGCGCCCAGGATGATCAATGTGAAGACATGAACTGTTGCAAATGGCTGAAGCTGGAAACTGGTAATTGTTTATGGCCAGGACTGAGCCAGAGTGCCTAAATCAGTCAAGCTACCTCATTCTTGAGAAAAGCATCCCACCTGGACAATTTAAGTCATTACTTGCTAGGCAATCTTGTGTCTCATGATAACTAACTTTGCAAGAGTATAAATAAATGTCCCTACTGTTGTTGTTTTGATCCTTTGACTCAGGTAAGGAGGCTTCCAACAGACCCAGCTCTTGTTTCTTGATCTTTTCCTCATTCCTCCCACCATTTCACCCTGAGGTACACTGAGAAACAAATAAGTACCTACATTGAATTAGAAAGGACTTGGATCGCGCCACCTCTATAGCATTGCAGGTGGGCAAGTGGTTGTAGCCATCATGCCCTGTCTCTTGGGCCAGTTTTCTTCACCCCTAATAATATTCTTCAGAGCAAGCAGGGCCCTGGATTCCCCAACATTTTGGGATCTCTACTGTACATTTATTGTACTATCACAGCTTCACAGGTGGCCTTCTCAGGAGCACATTGTCCAGCCTGGGTAGGAGCCTTTCTGACCCTACGTCTCATGTATTTCTCATGCACCTAAAACAAATACCTTGTGGAGAATGGCAAGGTCTGCTGTCAGCTGGGGTGGTACTGAAACTTCCTTCTCCCTTGACTGTAAGCTTCAAAAGCCTTTAATGTTTAGGAATAGAAATCCAATCTGAAACATAATGTGGTGCGTGGGGTTCTGTTCATAAATGAAATTGTTTCAGATTTGTGAATGCTAAGACTTCAAAAGGAGGAGTTCTACTGACTGTTCATCCTCTATGATATGTTTTCTGTTGTCCATTTCTACAGTGCTCACCTTTATGTGCTACTCTTTATTTTTTCCCAAGACATTTTTAATTTTTTTTATTTTCAGTCCATTTACATAGAAAAACCAAAGCCTTCGATTCTAATGCAACATCATATTCAACAAATGAAACATCCTATAAAACTGATGATAAAACTCAAATAAAAGCAATTGCTGCAGCACAAATAAATATTGCTTACTAAAGAAAAATGTTTTCTTTAAAAGACCATTGTTGACATGGAGCAATAAAAATAGAGAATACATTTTGTTCTCAGAAAACAGTTTCTCCTCTGTTCTACCTTTTCAAGCCACAAATTTGCTGGAGCTTCCTTTCTCAGAAAATTCAAAACTTCTTAAATTATTTTGCTGAACCATTTCTTTTTCTTATCAAGATATAGCTGGATGAATTACCAACAACATTCATGCCTCTATCTCCAATTTAGAGTTAAAATTTGTAGCCTTGGAATTTCTTCTGCCAGATTAATTACCCTGCTGCACTTTACCTTAGTTACCAGTATGTATTAGGACATGGGAATAATGCAGAAAAATTCTAGACCAGAGCATAATACACATAGCCTAGACCTCTAGACTTTTGTCTTCAGGTTATATTCCCAGGATAATAGAGAACATTTCCAGTTAAAGAAGGAAATCACTGAGAAGCAATTTCTGAAATGGTCTGACTTTGAAGGACAGAGGTTAAATTAAACTTTTTCCCATTTATTGCAACACAAAAAATATACCCTGGGATTTCTATTGAAAACACATGGAGGTCACATTTTGAAGGTAAGTAGAGGATGACAGGGAATAATATAGTACTAAATAGAAAATAAAAATAAACCTTTTTTTTTTTTTTTTGGTGGAACTGGGGGTTGAACTCATGCCCTTGCACTTGCCAGGAAAGCACTTATTCTACTGAGCCATCTCCCTGGCCCCAATAAACCTATTCTTAATGTGTTCCAGAGCAACCTTAATAAGAAACAGGCAGCCTGTATTCAGTAAAAACAAAATTATACTGTGGAATGAGCAGACTCGGGTAATAAACCTATCTCACATCTTATTTTCTTATCATTTTCTTGTGGATAAAATGTTTCAAATATGCAGTGATACAGTTCAGAGACTTAATTCATTGCAAAACTCTGGGGGAAGTGACTGCATCCTTGTTCATCCTCAGATACAGAGCTGGTGAACACGAACTTTCAGAAGCTGAAGTGTAACTGTAGTTTTTCACAAATTTGAAATGAATAGTGCATTGTTATTTATTATGGCTACAATATTTTGCAACAGATCACTAAACTTACCTGCCCTAACTGAAACATCCATCCTGTGTTAACAACTCCCTCTGCTTCCCTTTCCTTATTCAAGTCTTCTAATAATCAGCGTTGTGCTCTCAGTTTCATTAATTTCATTTTTCAAATTCCTCATATATGTGAAATCTGTCAGTATTTGCATATTTGTGACTAGTTTTTGTTTTTACTTAGCATAATGTTCTCCAGTGTTACTTATTAAATATTTTAAAAAAGAAGTTGCAGCTGATAGTGTTTTTCAAACTCTCTAAGTTAAGACTATTATATATATTTTCATTACTCATGCTTTGTGTATGAAAACAGAATAATACAGGCCTATGTATATACATGACTGCTTATATAGTATTGTGCACTTAAGATGAAATATGGGTGTGATGAATACATTTGTTTTCCTTCCTGAAGCACTGTAAAATTCATGCTATAGTAGTAAACATTTGCAAGTGGATCAACTATCAAAAATATTTTTCCATCTGTCTAGCTTTTATTTTTATGAAGTCATAAGAAATCTTAAAACATTGTTTAATCGATTTATTTCTAAAAATCAACAATTTTGTCTTAAGAATCAATTGGGCCTTGAAAAACTATGGTTGAGACCCCACATGCATCATGATCAGCGAGAGTAATGATTGACGCACTGTGCCAATTTGAGAAGTTTGGGAGCTCTACTAAGTAACTCAGCAGTTCTGCATCCCCGGGTGCGGAGGACATGCCCGTACAGCAAGGTTTACAGGGCTTTGGGTGTATGTAGTCAACTTGTATTTGGAATACAAAGGGTCAGAACATAATATATTTTACTGTTGTGAATTTCTAACCCACTAATGTGAACTGATATAGACTATATTTTAAAGTTTAGAATTGTAGACAGTTCTGAAATGGATTCTGAAAAGTTTAAAATGCTTTTTTCAACCTACCCCTGCCACATACCCACACACAAATCTTCACAGATGCCCAAATTCATGAACAGCATCTTCCACCATGGACACCCCACCCACAAAGACGCTATTGGATGTAATAGGAAAATAGAGCAGACACAAATGACTAATGTAAGTAAACCAAATTAAGCTTTAAAAGTTCAAGAAAGGAAGAAAAATTATCATGGAATAAACTCAACAAATAAAATTGTAGCTGATGGAAGATATGCACATAATTACAGAGATCATGTTTTAAGCTGCACATTATAGATTAAGAATTGCTTTTAACTGCTGTGTAAATATCAAGTTGTCTTGCTTGTGTAGGAAGCTGCAGCAGTAAATAAAATCTGACAACTACAGTAGATACTGTGAAAGGGAAAATCTGTCCAAAAAGAAGGAAAGACTGAGATGAGGAAAAAGATGAAGGGAATAAAGACATACTTATGTATGTACACAAGAAAGCTTGGGTAATTGTGTTCCTTATTTCTACTGGCCTCTTGAAAGGAGCAGTTAATGCTTAAATTCTGTTTTTCTACCTTTTTAATTTGTTATAATTTTTTAACCATTTTTTCATGTTTGTATCTGGTACTTTATACAACTAATTTGATGATGATATTATGCAATAAAACAACCATTCCCAAATTCCTATTATTTTGTTTAGTGAAATTCTGTATCAATTCTAATATGTTTTTACCATTCTACATTTTCTTTAAAAAATAAAAAGTGGTGGAAAAAGAATTGTTTTAAAAATAAGTCATAATTATTACCTACACACAAATAATAAATGCTAGCTGCAAAAGTCTAACTATTGCTATTCTTACTCATTTTACCTAATAGAAATGTACTTCCAACAAAATATTCATCATAGCTTTATGTATAATATCCTCAAATTGAAAAAAAAAAAACCAACCCGGGATCAAAACAAAGGCAAGTGGAAAAAAATAGTTGGAATTTATTTCTTTTATATCATGTTGCTTGTAGTAAAAAGAAATGAATTATACAAAAGTATGATGATTCTCAAGTGTTATGAGCAAATTAATCTAGCTATTAATTAGAGTATACTTTTATGAAAGTCTTACTAGGAAAATTTATCTATGCTTATGAAATCCAAATTGTGAGTCTGCTGTGCAGTGAGAATCACTTGAAATATTGAGTAAGAAATTTTCCGTGGGTGTTTAATCCTCAATCTTTTTTTACTATTATATTATTGTCTAATTTATATTAGAGATTTGTCAAACTGATCAAATTACATATTTGAAATTTATGAGTTTTATTTCAAATATAATGCCATAAAAAGAGGAAAGAAAAATGTCTAATAATATAACAAAAAACTTCTAGTAGAGGTACAAAGTAAACCAGAATTAAATTATAAGTTTTGGGCCAGCCAAATAGCTCAGCAGATTAAAGCACCTGCAAGCAGAAATGGAGTGGGCAGAGAGGGCAATGGAGACTGGGCGCTGAGGTGCGTGTCTGTAATCTCAGGACTGGGAGGCTGTAAATAGGCGAATCTGATCTAGTAGTGAGACCCTGAACACTCTGTAGATGCTTCCCTAAAATACAGAAAATAAATAAATATATAAATAACAATTTTTAATATAAAAGCTCAAAGGGCATGTTGATATATTATACATGATATGATTGAACCTAATCTGAGAAATAATTTCTGATTATCAATTTCAAATAAATTATCAATTCTAACAATGCCTATATAGACCTCCCACTTTCAGGATTATGGAATTACACATTTAGCTTTAGTATTTTTAGAATAAATTCTTACAGGACAATGCTACAACAATTTTAAGATCCACCTAATCTGGGCAATTTATATTTTAAATGTCAAAGTTTTTAGAGTCAGGTACTGCACTTCAAATCCTTGTAAAATGTCATTAAGCAATAGTTTAATGTTTAAAATTATATAACCCCTAACCTGGAAACCTTTTAAGAAAGAACAAGTGCTTATGTATGTCAAATGTTCCCCTTATAGAATCATAATATTCTTGATTAATTAAGAAACAGGGTATATCAACTGTTCAGAATTGAAACAATCATCTTTCATGACTTAGATCATTTTCTCTCTCTGAAGAAAAATCAATATTATTCAGTCAGTGCAGTTCTGGATTGTAAAATGGTGGATGACATACATATATATATATATATATATATATTACAAGGTCTACAGGGTCTCACTACACTGATTTGACTCATAGTGATCCTCCTGTTTTCAGCCTCCCAAGTGCTAGGATAACAGGTTCAGGCCACCATGCCCCGACTCAGTCGCCCTTTCAGCGGAGCCGGAACAGCACAACAGAGAGTGAACCCTGGTCCCTGCATCTGCCTAAGAAAGTGCTTTAATTTGCTGAGCTATCTTAGTTTCTTTTCTTTTTCTTTTTCCATTTTGTATTTAGTACAAGGTCTATAGGGTCTCACTGTGTAGATCAGACTTGTAGTGATCCTCCTGTTTGTAGCCTCCAAAGAGCTGGAATTACAGAAGCGCGCGCCCTGGAAGTGGGGCAGAACGGCACTCTGGGTATTGAACACAGGCGGCTGCATCTGCCTAAACCAGCATTTTAATCCGCTAAGCTATTTGGCGGGTCCATATGTTAGTTTCTTTTTAAATGCATAGTTAGCCAATGAAAACTGAACATGACCTTATGTGAGCTAGGCTGCATTTTCTGTCGTGTTTCATCTCCACCGTGTGTCACTGATTGCTCTCCTCAGAAAGTGTGCTTCTATTAAGAAATAATATTAGCTGCTGGCCTAATAGCTCAGCAGATTGCAGCGCCTGCTTCCATCCCCAAGCCTGCTGTGCCTGTCCTGCCCCAGGAGCACGCTGAAATGGCAATTGAGACAGGGCGTGGTGGCGTGTGCCTGTAATTCCAAGTCTTGGGAGACTATAAACCGGCTGATCACTAAGAGTTTGATCTAGTAGTGAGATCCTGAACACCCTGTAGACCCTTCCCTAAAAAATACAAAAACAAAACAAAACAAGAAAAAAAACAGAAAGAAAGAAAGAAAGAAAGAAAGAAAGAAAGAAAGAAAGAAAGAATACTAAAATGAAATGTCTGTCAGCAATGGAAAGCCCTAAAATTTATTTCTGATAACAATTATTGAAAGAACTTGACTTGCAAAATAAAGTTTAAAAACAGTCTTTAAACATCACAACATAATTTTTCAAATAATCTGTTCATTGTTTTGGTCTTCTTCTTCTCCTTCTTCTTCTTCTTCTTCTTCTTCTTCTTCTTCTTCTTCTTCTTCTTCTTCTTCTTCTTCTTCTTCTTCTTCTTCTTTCTTCTTCTTCTTCTTCTTC
>NW_004524735.1:2100848-2109714 GCF_000260255.1 Octodon degus | reverse complement strand
TCCTCCTCCTCCTCCTCCTCCTCCTTCTTCTTCTTCTTCCTCTTTTGTATGTATTTAATATGGGGTCTCACTATGGGGCTCAGATTCATAGCGATCCTCCTATGTCATCCTCACCAGTGCTGATATTACAGGGGTGCCACCAAGCCCAGTCTTGGTGGCCAGCTCAATGTGTCTGGGGGCTGGGCCAGGACAGCATGTGGTGCCAGGGAACAAACCCCTGTCCCTGAGCTTGCCTAAGCAGGCACTTATTCCCCTGAGCTATCTCACAATAATTTATTTCTTAACATATATTTTAAAACAAATACTATCTTTTTCTCCTCTTCTGGAGATAAAACTGTTTTCCATAATTGATACTGAGATCATATTTTCACTTTGGGCAACATATTTATTAACTCAATGACCAGAAGGGCCAAATCAAGTGTCTGAAATCAGAATTTCTAGATTCAATTTGAGATTGATATTCAGCATTGGGCTGTTCTTACAAGCGACTTGTAGTTCAGGCTCACCATCTTCAAAATAACAATTACCCTTCTTTCCTCACAGTTGTATTTAGACCAAACAGAACATGATAAGTATTGACCTTGTTCATGGTTATCTAGAACAATCAGTCATCACTAGATATCATGTCTTTATGTACAAAACATTGTCTCCAAGTTAGATCTCTAATGTTCATCCAGTTTCAATTTCCAGAGTACATAATTCTACTTTTGCAGTTTTCTCTTCACATTGCTTTTACTGACTAGTTTTCGTGGTAATTTTCCTGTGAGATCCTATGAAGATTAAATATTATATTTATTATTGTTCTGTTTCATTATAGAAATTGATAGGAATTGATGGAATAAATTTGATATCATCAGTTTTCTTTCTCATGTAAATAATGTAGGCCCAAAATATCAGTTTTTAAAAAAATTTTATCCAGTAGTATCTCTTTTTTTCCTCCTTTCTTTCTCTCAGGTCTTTGTCTCTTTCTTTCCCTCTTAGTTTGAAACATTTTCCCCACTCATCATGATGGTCTTCAAATTATTACATTCCCTCCTCAGCCTCCTCAAAAGCTGGGATCTACTGCATGTGCCACAGCGCTCACTTTTCTTTGTAAATTAAGGTTGGTCTATTTTTACTTCCAAGATTTGAATCAAGACTTGTGTGAATTTATTTTTTTTTGTGGAATGAGAATTTATTTTGTAAATAACTATAGTTCTAAGTTCATCTAAAGGAAAAATGAGCTAGAGAAATGTATAACTTTCATGTCTTGTATTTTTTAACTACCGTTGTTCATTCTAAGGGAAGGATAATGAGAGAACAAAGAGATGCAAAATTTTTCTGAAGACTCACATGGTATGGGAGATTCATGGAGAACCTTCAGTGAAGAAAGTGACACCTTCCTAGATACATAGGAAATGCCAAAGCTGAGTCAAGAAGATACACGACCTCTGAATAACCCAACAATATGAAACAAAACTGAAAATACACCAAAAAATCTAACAACAGAGAAGAACCAATGTCCTGATGGATATAAAGTAGAATTCTACAAAAAACTTGCACAATATTTAAGGTCCACTTTTTTCAAAGTCTTCCATGAAGCTGAAATGGAAGCAATTCTCCTGAACTCATTCCTGAAGGCAAATATTACTCTTATACCAAACACAGAGAAAGATCCAAATGAAAAGGAGAACTATAGGCCAATCTCTCTAAAGAATATAGATGCAAAAATCCTTAAAAAATACTACCAAAAATGCAGCAAATCATCAAAAAGATTATAAATCATGAGCAAGTGTGATTCAGGCCAGGAATGCAGGCATGGTTCAACATATACAAATCCATAAACATAATACATCACATCAATAGAGCCAAGAACAAAAACTCACATGATAATTTCAATAGATGTATATAAAGCTTTTTACAAAGTCCAACACTCATTCATGATAAAAAAAAACATACAGAAAATTAGAATAGATGGTTTAAAATTCAACCTGATAAGAGCCCTCTTCTATGAGAAACCAACAGCTAACATCATACTAAATGGGCAAAACCAGAAAGCCTCCACTTTAAAATTAGCAACAAGACAAAAACTTCCACTATCTCCTTTCCTATACAATGTAGTTCTGGAGGCTGGAGAGATAGCTCAGTGGCCTAAAGCACCTACTTGGAACAAGCTTGGCAAAGCACAGGGGCCGAGGTTCGATCCCCCAGCACCACATGCCAGCCGGCCCCGCCCCCTGGTGGGCTGAGCTGGCCACACACACACACACACACACACACACACACACACACACAAAATGTTAAAAAAAATTAAAAATAAAAAAAAAACAATGTAGTTCTGGAAATGTTAGCCAGAGCAATTAGATAAGAGAGAAAAATAAATGGAATGAGGATTGCAAAAGGAGTAAAATTATCATTATTTGCAGATGACATGAAACTCTACATAGAGGATGAAAAAACTCCACTAAGAGGCTTGTAGATTTACTCATCAAATTTAGTAGTGTAGTGGGATAGAAAGCAAATACCTCAAACTCAGTAGCATTTTTGCACACAAACAATTAATGCATTGAAATAGAAATCCGGGCAACCACACATTTCACAGTAACATACAAAAAATGAAATACTTAAGAATCAATCTCACAAATGAAGTAAAGGTTTTATACAATGAAAACTATGTTACTCTGAGAAAAGAGACTGAAGAGAATTTGAGAAAATGGAAAGATTTGATGTTCCTGGATAGGAACAACCAACATTATGAAAAGGTTCATAGTCCCAAAATTCTTATGTAGATTTAATCCCAATTAAAATACCATTGATAAACCTTATAGAGCTAGAGAAAACTTTCCTCAAATTCATTTGGAACCAGAAGAGACCAAGAGTATTAAAAGGAAGCTGGGGAAATAAAGGAAAGGGGGGATATATGACAATATCTGACCTGGAATTATACTATAAAGCCACTGTGATAAAATAAGCATGATACTGGCCTTGAGACAGACATGAGGATCAGTGGAGTATATTAGAACATGGAAACACAAATGGAAACATACTCAGAAACCTTGCCTTGAAAAGGGAGCCAAACAACTCACTGGAAGAAAGATACCCTCTTTAATAAATTCTGGTAGAAAACAGGCTTTTCACATACCAAAAGCTGAAATTAGACCCATTCCTCTCACCTTGCACAACGTTATAGTCAAAGTGGATCAAAGATTTAAATGTGAAAATAGAAATACTAAACCAGCTGGAGGAAAATGTAGGTAGAAATCTTAAAGACACAGGGGTATGTGGAAAGTTCAGGAACAAAAATCTAACAGTACAGAAAATACTTCAAAGAATCAACAACTAGAATTTCATCCATTTTAAAGTTTCTGCACTTTAAAGGAAATCTCCAACAGAGTAAATAGAAAACCCACAAACTAGGAAAAAATTATAGACCAATGTACCTCCAACAAAGGCCTTCTATCTAAAATGTATAAAAATTAAAAAAAATTCAAACACCCACCAATTCAAACACCCAGTGCAAAAATGGGCATTTTATATGACTACACACATTGAAGATTAAGAAATACAAATGGCAAGTCAATATAGGAAAATATCTTTGGTCATTCAAGAAATGCAAATTAAAGAGACACTGCCATGCAATCTCACCCCAGAAAGAATGGCTTACATCAAGAAGTCACCCCAAAACAAATACTGGAGCGGTTCTAGGGAAGGAGAAACTCTTCTCCACTGTTAGTTGGATTGTCAACTGGTAAAGCCACTATGGAAATCAGTTGTAAACATTCCTTAAAAACCTAGGACTGGAGATCTCATTCATGTCAGCTATCCCCCTCTTGGGTGCTTTTGCACAAGAACTGAAACCTTCATACCACAGTGATATATGTTCCTCGGTGTTGATAGCAACACAATATTTCATAGCTAAATCCAGGAAATAACCTAAATGCCCTCAACCGAGGAATACAATAAGGATACAATAAGGATAAGGATTTGTTATTTTTACACAATGGAGTATTATTTAGCTATAAAACAGGATAAATGTGAGATTTTTGTAGGAAAGTGGATGCAACTTAAGAAAATACTTTTAAGTGAAATAAATTAGACCTGCATGTGCAAAAAATAGAAAACGGAATCTGAAGGGTACAATAGATGCTGGGAAAATGGAATGAACTTATTGAAAAGGAAAGAGCTACTGAGTTTGGGAGAAAGGCAGATAGAGTAGGGAAAGTGTTAGATCTATGAATGTTAGCAGGATGGTTTGGGCAACTGTACTATGGATTTCTGCTATTTGATGGAAAGGAGCAAATAATGCCTAATTTGTTTTGTCTTCTTTTTTCAATAGTTTTCTCTTAAGTTCTTATGGGTTTTTTTTTCATTTTTTTCTGTCTTTTTCTAATTTTGCACACATTTATCTGGTAATTACAATAACTAGTTGGGAGACAACACTATGCATTACAATTACTGTGAAATTCATATTATTTTAAGTGAAATTTCACTTTAAGTGAAATTCTGCATATATTGTAATTTTTCTGATTTAGTTCTAATTTGTACTCTAAAACACAAAAAATTAAACACTTGTAGACTTCACTTGCTACACGATTTTTAGCTTTATTTCATTTTTCAATTTTTTCACAAAAGTTTTTATTGTTATTTTATTAGTGTGTATGTATGTATATGTACTTTTTTAGTTTTAATTTTTTATTACAAATTGTAACAATTAGACTCAAATTCTTTGCTGTCATCCAGATTTTTTTATTTATTGGGTGGCGTATAATGTAAGAACTCTTCAACAACTGACAGTATCACATGTCCTTGTCTATTAAACATGGTATTGGGAATGATAATACATATTATCTTTATTTTTCCCCTACTACCAATGGAATTGCTTTAATTCTTGGTATTTTCTTCTATGGTAGCCAAAATAGGGAAATGAATACTGCATATTATCTTGTCAAATGTTCCATATTATTTTTTGAATGTCATGAATTTGTTTTAAATGTGCACTAAAGATGTTATAAACAAGGTGAAGAGGTCAGGTAAATATTTACTAATCATGTATCTTACAGTTGGTTAATAAACAAAATACGTAAAACAATCTTAAAATCCAATCTTAAAACTCACATACAAAATTATTATGGTTTGTGTCTAGGTGTCCCCTCAAGGTCTCAAGCAGTCATGGGCTGTGGTTCTAGAGTTTGTGATTAATTCATGGTCCAAAGCTGGGGTTATGGGTGTGCGTGCTACACACGGCTGGGCAGATAGCCTGAAGGCAATATAAGGAGGAGAGAGTTGCTCTCTGCAGCTGTTGTTCTCCCTGCTACACTGCCTCTGCTCCTCTCTTTTGGCTTTTGATTTTTCACTGTTTTGTGCCGCCATGAACAGCTGCCCTCTGCCATGCTGCACTCTGCCTTGGAGACAGCTGAGTGTGGACTGAAATCACCACAAACTGTGAGCTAAATAAACCCTCCCTGCCTTCATTTTGGCTGTCAGATATTTTGTCCTAGCAATGAGAGAAAAGTAACTGAGACAGAATTAAATAATGCTTATCCAAAATGAAGAATGTGACTAGATATTTCCAGAAAAAGGTACACAAAAGACTAAGCACTTGAAAATATGTTCAAAATAAATGACCTTGCAGGAAATATAAAACAAAGGGCAATGATATCACTTTATACCTGTGAATACTAAATTTCCAACATTATTCAAGCATCATAGGATAACCAATGAGGGTATTAAGAAGGAGAACATCTGCTGGGATATTGTGAGATACATTTTTCATATTTCATTACATGTCCCCGTATCAAAACCCTGCCACCAGATCACATCAGGGAAATTAAGTGCATTAGGCAGTTTCCCATTCCTGGTTCAAATGTGCTAACACATTCACTTGAAAGAAGAGAAGAACTTTCTTGAGGGTATGGTTTCAGAGGTTCCAGTTCATGGTTAGTTGACTCCACAGGGCGAACATCAAGGGGGAAGTATATAATATAATGAAGCTGTTTAGATCATGCCAGCTCTGAAGCAGAGCTAGGGAACAGGGTGAGAGAAGAAGAGGCCACGGACCAGATTAATCACCCCAGATCCAGCCTCTGTGACCCAAAGAGACTCACCCACAAGTGGCTGCCCAATCAATGAAATTGATTCTTACCTTTAACCTCCATGGTAATATTTCATTCCCAAAACTGAGTTGTGGGAACTCTCATCTTTTTCCATTTTCCTACCTTTGACTGTAAGTTATTTTATCCGTATTTGTGTTGTATTACATCATATGATTGTCTTTGCATTGTGAGATTCTGCCTCATAGACTGGAAAGTGCAATGCTGTCTATTAAGGCTGGGAAAACTGCTAAATCAGACAGGCCATCTCGGATGTCCCTTCAAATCTATTACTGTTAGACAACATCATTTTAGATTTTTAAACTTGTCTGACCAAGACAACAGAGCTTCAATGAACCCCAGAAAGAGGAGGATTATGAAAGCCTCTACAAAGGTGATTTTATTGAAATATAGTGGAATTTCTCCTGTACTTGACCCTGCATACTCATCTATCTTCTTTGTAATAATAAACCACTTAAAATATAACTATTTACAATAAACCATTAAATGTCACTTTTTCTTGAATTGTATGTGCTGTTTCATCAAATTGATCAAACCCAGTAAGGGAGTTTGGAAAACCTGCTGTGGAGCTGGTCATCCAGAAGCATAGTTAAAAATATTATTTGCAACTTTCACTGGAAACAAAAGTTAGGAGACAGTCTTGAAGAGTGAGCCTTCCAGTTCAGGGTTCTGAGAGCTTCTGTACACAGACAGGGTCAGAAATGAATTAGAGGCTGTTCAGCTGTTCACTTTGCAGCAGAATTGTTTGCTCGGTGCATCTTGCGGCTGGGGTCCCTCCACATCAGGAATAAGGAGTCGTTTATATTGTAAGATCATTTATAAAAGACAATTTTTTCCATCACATTTCATTTTACTTTTAATAATTTCTAAGAAAAAAAATCAGAGCATATTTTCTCTTCCAAAAGAATCTTGTTTATTCATCATTCTTACCCTTAATGGAATTTCTCACCTACATAATGAGTACATTTAAAAATAAAGACAGTAAATGAAGGGGCAACAACTACTCTCAGAAAGTACAGAAGCTTTCTAACTTAAAAAAAAACAAACAAATAGAAAAACCTTCAGTTATTTGTTTATTTGATGCAGAATTTCACTCAGCTCAGCTCAGACTTGGAGTGACCCTCCTGTCTCACCCTCCCCAGTGCTGGGATTACAGGCATGAGCCACCATGCCCTGTTTAATTTGCCAATAAATTCTTATTGGATAGAATGGGTGTGGTGATGCACATCTGTAATCCTAGCACTTGGGGGGCTGAAAACAGGAAAGATCACAATGAGTCCGATCTGTGTAGTGAAACCCTGCAGGCCCTGTAGATGCTATACCAAATGCATAAAAAAGAAAATACTCCCTATGATGTTACTCTATAACTTGTGGAACACTTAAAAATCTTTCTGCCAAAGGTATCACATGTCCAAGTTAAAAAAAAAGGATAAGTAAAATTTGGTCCTAAAATAGAAAACAAGAGTATATGCTAGTTAGCTTATTATCTAGCTTTTATTTTATTATTATTATTTTCCTTTTTTTTTTTTTTCCTTTGGTATCAGAGATTGAACTCAGGAAATTGCACTTGCCAGGCAAGTCCTTATGCCACTGAAGTATATTCTTTACTATCTAGATTTTTTTTGCACTTTAATTTTATTTTTAAAATGTGTTACACTTGACTCTATTAAAGTAGATTAGCAATTAGAACCTCAAATGTATAAAACATTAAAAGAAAATTAAATATAATAATTAAAAAATTCAAAGTAAGTGTATGTGCAGTGATGCTGAGTAAAGAACACTCAGGGCCCAGGCTCCTCTGAGGAGGCTTTGGGGGCCCTATGCTGAGCTTCCCACATTTCCTCACTGTCCCAGGGCCCGGTGTTAGTAAAGCGTTCATGAACTTTCAAGCACAAGAAACATACAAATACATACATACCAAAAAAAAAAAAAAAAAAAAAAACCTCTTGCAGACAAACACAACTGGTAAATTTGCAGATATTCAGATATTTTTCCTCCCAAATTACATGAGAGCCCATAACAGGCTAATGCCCCAAATCAAATAATACATAGTCTGGTGCTTCTTTCAAGCTCATTGAATCCTTAATCCTGTAATTACTAGTAGTATTCTATAAAACACACTTTGGGGCTGGGGAGAGAGCTCAGTAGAATAAGTGCTTGTCAGGCAAGCACAAGGGCCTGAGTTCAATCCCTGGTTAAAAAAAAAAAAGAAAGAAAGAGAACAAGATAAAGAAAGAAAGAAAAGAAAAGAAAGAAATGCTTTAGGAAACACTGCCCAATAATTCCAAAGCTCCTTGAAGGGCTTCACAACCACTCCAGGGCATGGAAAGGCAGATCCAAGAATAGGTTGGTTTCAATTGCAAAGGCTGCTTGATCTGCATCATCAATATTGCTTAACACACAAAGAACTGTACTGTGTGAATAACTAAGAATATTGTTTAGGAAAAGAAATTAAATGCCCCTAATAAAACCGTGAAGACCAAGAAATTTTAGAAATAATTTTGTAGTTTACTTTGTGAGTATTTTCCAGTATTTCTTATGTAACTACAGAATGAAATATGTCAGAAACTAGGCTCAAATAGTGTTTTCCATATGTACAGAATATGGTACAGCCAAGGAAAAGAAAACACACTTTGACATACTATAAAAACCAGTGTTTTCTCTTTGTTAGTCAAAACTAGATTCTCTTAAATGTAATGTTGTCTTATATTTATTTTTTTTCTACAGTTTTATTGATAAACATATAGCAATGAGACAGTTTCAAATCCAATCGGAAG
>NW_004524735.1:2094933-2097625 GCF_000260255.1 Octodon degus | reverse complement strand
ATATGAAACTCTCAAAAAACAAAGCAAATTAATCACTAAGTAAAAATAGGCAATAGGCAAGGGAACTGAATAACATTATTCCCAAGAAGATGTAGTAGTCAGTAGGTATATTAAAAGGAAGGCAACATCACTGACCATCACAGTATTACAAATCAAGACTACCCTATGCTATTGCCTCATGTTTGTTAGGAGGAAAACTATTAATAAGTATAAAAGCAAGTTTGGACAAAAGCAAACTCTATACTTGTTGATACACAGGAACTTTTTTGCTGTCAGAGTAGAAAGCAGTTTGGAAATTCCACAGCACTCAAGCAGTCATCTAGAACTCCCACGTGATGAAGCAATCCTGGTCTGAAGTCAGGTGTCAGATGGGTACCTGGGCCTGGGTGCCTTCAGTTGGCACATGGGGCCCAAGATATAGACACGAAATGTCACCCATGGACAAAAGAAGAAAGCAAGGTATATATATGCAACACAGTATAACGAAGAAGACCTCTTGCCATTTGTGAAAACTTGGATGGACACAGATGATATTGTGTTCAATTAAATAAGCCAGACATAAATGAATGCCACATGAAGTTGCTCATACATAAAATCTAAAGGAGTCAAACTCCGAGAAGCAGAGTCACAGCTACTAGGGAGAAGAATGACACATGGAGATGTTGGCTAAGGCATCTGATGTATCAGTTTTGTAAGACAAGTGCCGTCTGGAGGATGATTCCCAGATGGCCAATAAGAGAAACGATTCTGTATTTTATCCTTTGGATTTGCTAAGCGGGTCAATTTTGTGTTGCTTATTCTCAACACAAAATAAGTAACTGCACAGAGTATGAAGCTGACTTGATTTCTTGCCTTTTTCTCTGTTTATTCATATATCTAATCATCAAGCTGGCTACTTTGAGTATATACACTATTTTTTTACAAAATGCTTCATGCATACTGTAGATCAAAACACACCACAGCTGCTCACAGAGAAGGCATCCTCAGGTGGGCCCCCTGCAGCAGGGACAAGGAGAAGGCAGCAGCCCCCTCTATGGTTGTGCTTCAACTCCCTGGAGAACAAATGCCTCAAACAGCTTAGATTCCTTAGCTCTATGTCCTTATAAGAACCCTTAACTGTGGACCTTAAATGACCATGTTTCAGATGTAATTATATTAAAAAAATTGCTGGAATAGGATCACTTATGATGTTTACAAGCACGTTACTGTCTTTCGCACATCCATGAGACCTGTCTTCCTTTGAGACACCCATCTCTGCTCCCACCGCACTCCAGTCAAGACTGGGATCAGTGAATTTTGTACCTTGCACAATGCTCTTCCCTGTCCTTCCAAGTTTCTCCCTCTATTCATGACACCATTTCCCTCAGTGGAGTAGTGCTCTGGTGCTTTGGATTTGTGTTTATCTCCTTCATTAAGTCCTGGAATTTTGACTCCCTGTGATATTTTATGTCTTATATATATGGAGGTTCATAACTTCTATATGATATGCAAAATGATTCTGTCTGGAATCTCATACTACATTTGGCTTAACTCAGACAACCTAAAGTACACTAGTATAACATTTTTTGTGTATACTAAGTACAAGAAATCTCTGTGGGATTAATAAGGGAGAATAATATTCTCCCATAAAAAATAAAAATATTTAAATATTTCTCCTGTTTCCTCATTGTAAACAATTCAGAAAATAGATAAGAAATCAAAAGTTTAGTTTATTCATCTAAGAGTCTGACATTCATAATGGAAGAAGATTTTATGCCTTTATAAATATTCATAGTGGTGATTCAGTCCAGTTACCTTGGCTTATTTATTTTACAATGGTTCCTGGAGGGGCTGAGATTTATTTCATGTCTTACTGGAAATTTCTTAAAAATGTATTGGAGAACAAATTATAAAATGCACTCAACTTACTTCCTTCTGACATAAGTATCTAATGATGAGATTAACTGTTCAAGAGATTAGGTTTCCCTCTGGGCAAATATGATGAAGAAAATTATTGACTTACTCCATTTCTACTTGTGTGTCTCTATGTGTTCCATTGAGGGGAATGAAGTCTGAACTTCACAAATGATGAGCTAGCACTGAGGAATGTATCCAGCCCTTGGCCTGTATCTGTGTGTTCTGTTTTCTTCTTTGGAGGGCTAGAAAACTTCCACAGATCTGCACAGAGGTTTCTGGAAGTAAGAAAATATGGTTGATCTCACAGTTCACCTAGTAAAATCAACATGCAATGGGACAAAGGAATGAGGGATGCAAGCACCCAAAAGTGTGAGCTAAGTTAATGTTTGAAAAATAAGATGTCAGATTTATAAGATTTGAAAAGAAACCTGAGTATAAATTAATCATTGAAGTAACAAAGTATCAACAGAAAGAAATATTTAAAAATCAAACTTTAGGGATAAGGATGTGCATCAGTGATCGAATGCTTTACTCATGTGGGTAGGCTCTTGTACTAGAAAAAAAAAATCAAGGTTTATAAATATGTGCCACTTTCTTCCCTTACTGCTGGTGAATGAATGGTAGCTTAACTGGAAAAATCCAACTGAACTGAGTCAGTGGGGAAGGCCCACTGAGGATTGTCCCTGCAATGGCATGTAAGAAAATGTCAGGGGCAGGCGGCATGCTGCTGATGTTTCTGAAGAAGCTGCTTTTCAGTAACTTTACTCCAAAGGAGTGTTGGCTGCTATCCTCCTTC
>NW_004524735.1:2093376-2094523 GCF_000260255.1 Octodon degus | reverse complement strand
TGTTTCAGGAGGGTGTGGGAGAACTTGTGGCCATTGACAACTGTACTTCCTGACCAAGGTAAGAACTTCCCCTTGATCTGTGATAAACTCGCTGCAAAATGCTATTTGTTCACGTGACAAGTAATGAAGCAACCTGACCACCAGCCATGTAGCTTGCTTCCTAAGAATGAGCACTCCTTTGATCTACTCTGACACCCTGCAACTGTATTTCTGTGTATGATTGCTTTTACTGTTTGAGTATGAAAAACAGGGCCTTATTAGTGACAGAAATTCTGTTCCGTTTGCACTAGTTTAGAATCCGAATCAGAGTTTGACTTTTTTGGGTAGAATTCAAGTTTTTAAGCATTCTTTCAAACATGAGCAGTTTGTCTTAGTTCTCAAGTGAGAGCTGGAGGTGACTGATTTAGATGTAACAAAATGCCACTTTATAAAACAGTTTCATTTCGGAAACATCATGGAAGCAAATGTTGCAGGAACATCAGAAAGATATTCAGATTCAGCTTTTGCCTGCAGCTCTTGCCATATAAAATGTCCTGCTTTGGTGCTTGCAATGGCTGCCCACCTTCAGAGCTAATCTCCCAGCTATTCCTGGGAGCACTTGCTTTCTTTGAAGAAACATCTTTGGGCTGAATTTCTCACCTTCTTTCAGCATGTTGTTTAATTTTGATTTTGCTCCCAGATTAGCTCCTCTATTTTGAATATATTAAATTTGTTTGTTTTGACCTTACAATATAATGCTTTGCAATTAGTGTGTTCATCTGATGACATTTTGCTTTCTAGACTGAAAATTCTCTCTCCAAATCATCCATCCTGCCATGGCATTGGCAATTTCAGTTTTTATCTGAGCAGGCACATCTCACTACTGCTGGATGTATAATTTAGTTTAAACACGGGGATACTTCATTATTTGAATAAAAATACCATCCCGGCTCAGGTTTTGTATGTGTGTGTGGTAACTACTTTCAACTAGAGATCTCTTCTTTACCCAATAACCATATGACAATAATTGTGTGCTATAATGGATTTTCAGGCTATCATTTGGAAAAGCATGTACATTGTCTGCTTCTTAAGGTCGGACAGGGCTGAGGACTGTGCATACTTGAAGATGCAAAAGTGAGAGAAGGAGGGAGGATAGAGGAGGGAGAGA
>NW_004524735.1:2084806-2092757 GCF_000260255.1 Octodon degus | reverse complement strand
ATTATTATTTGTTTGTATATTTACTTTTACAACACTGGAAATCAAATCAGGGTCCTGTGCATGCCCAGCAAGCACTCTGTCCCTGAACTAGTTCCCCATTTTGTTTTTTAAAACTTTAATTTTAGACAGAGGTCCACTAAATTGCCCTTGATGGCCTCAAATTTGATGTCTTTTTGTGTCAGAATATGAGGTGTTTGGCGTGCATGCACTTCTATTACAGCAAGATTAATCTGGTACACAAATGGTGGCCACATAGATTCTGTGTGTGTTGCCTTCTGCAATCCAAAAAATGGGCCCGCGCCCAGCACTGGGTCAGCAGGCAGCTGTGGCCTCCACTTTCACTCTCACACCTGTGAGAAGGCGCGCTTGCTCGTTTTGGACAACTGGTCCACCGCATTTTGCTACAGCAACACGAGCAGGGCGAGAGAGTTCATCACTATGACAACAAAGAAGCTCCACACATTTCTTCTATTTTTTTTTTTACAACATATTAAGAAGTATTGCACAAAAAATTCACTGAAAGGGACTGAAGCGTTTATTAGTTTAATACCACCATCACATCTAGTTCAAAATAGTTTTTTCTTGAGAAGCTCCGTCTTGTCTTTTCTCATAAGCTATTAGTATCTTGTGCTCATGACCATATACACCTAAATCACCCAGAATGCTCCAGGCACTATGAAATAGAATGACATTTATGCTTCTTCAGCAAATTCAGAGCTGCACAGTCTGTGGCAGAAACCTCTCCCAGAGCAAATGAAAAACAGAAAAGTTTTCAGAAACCTTCTGATGTCAGCCACCTTCTGTACAATGAGAGATTCCAAAATTGATTCCCTAATCCAGATTGGATGATTCACTCAACACTGATCATCTAGAGGAAAAGATGTCCAGAAAAAATATAGTTTAAAAATTAGAACTAATGTTTTAATTCATGGGCCTATGAAAAACACCCAGGTCAGATATTTAACTGTGTTGTATAAGAAAAAACAGTGTTTTCAAAGATCAGAGTCAGAGATTTACAACAGTTGATGAATTAAATAGATGACAAGAATCTAAACCTGAGGCTCTTCAGATAGGCCAGAAGAGAGTATTACGAAAGACTGCTGAGAAAGGGGTGCAGCAAAGGATGCCGGGGCCAGCAGAAGCAGGTGTGACGCAAGGGCTCTGACTGCAGGAAAGGACTGAGAGTGGCCATCACAGCTTGAGAAATCTCTTAATTCTTACTTCATTTCAGGCTAAGCTTAAACCCAGTATTGGCCCAGGCTGACTTTGAACCTGTGGAAATTCTCCTGCCTCAGCCTTCCAAGTAGAGATTACAGGCATACACCTCCCCACTCTGTGAGATTGAGGATTCTTTTGAGCTGAACATGTAACACTAGAACATAACTTTCGTTTTCCTTTGAAGCCAGACACTTTTTAAGGAAAAATCATTTACATTTTGCTTGATTCTTTTTCAATGTGAAAAGTTCACTCTAGGAACATTTCGTTAGATGTAGAATAGCTCTCTAAATGATTCCATTTGTTTCTCCATTTTACTTGTTGAAATCTCATTCATTGTCATGCAGATGGAGTTTGAATCTTCAAATCTCTCTGCTTCATGTACTGTTCTAGCTATTTGTGATCACAGTAGGAGTCATCTCTTATCAAGCCTATCACACATTCCAGTCCTGGAGTTGCATCGCATTTCTAACCATAGTAGAAATAAAAATTGATGTACAATATAGTCATTCATAAAATGTAGTCATGTGGTGAGACCTTGTACCAAATAAATAAATAAAAGTTTAAAAATGAAAAATAAAATAAAATATAGTCATATATATATACAAATACACACACATATATTATATTATATAATATATATATATTATAGTTCCAACTTATCTTTCCTCATGAGCTATCATTATCTTGTGCTTATGGCCATGTGCACCTAGATTTTCCCATTCTTTCTTTTTTTATCCTTTCCCTCTTTCACAGTTGTTCTTTTCTATTGAGAAATTTGTTTCCCCTTCACAGTACCTATTGTAGCTTTTGTATTTTATTTACACTTTCATGGTCTTACCCTGGACAGACAAGATAATTAAAAGATAATTTTACTACCATTTTTATTGGTTTATTGAAAAAATAGTTAATGCTTATTTTTGACCAATTTTGCATGCTAAGTTTTTATTTTATTAAGAGAGTACAAACTAGATTTAAAACACAAAAAATTAAAACCATCCTGCTTACACACAGAAATAAATCACTTTCCCCCATGTCCTCTCCTGTCCTTCTCCTCAACTAAGCAACTCTTTCCCTTTGAATATGTTTGTTCCATTTTCCCAGGATCTAGAGTACCCTTCACATTCCATTTTTCTCTTTCAGGTTCTCACACTAGGACACAACATGATGCCTGCACATGCGGGTCTGATTTATTTCACTTAAGAGTATATTCTCTAGTTGCATCATTTACATACAAGACACTCAAATTCATCCTGTTTTATTGCTGAGTAATACTAATATTAATAATGATATTGTGTAAAAATAGCTATCTTCCTTATCCATTCTTCAGTTGATGAGTTTGTGGGTTGTTTTCAGGAATTAATTATGACAAACTGTGGAGCTATACACATGGGTGCACATGTGTCTTTGTGTTATGAGGCTTTTAAGTTCTGGAAAAATACCCAGGAGGGGAATAGCTGGATAGAATAGGGTCTCCAATCCTAGCTTTTTAAAGATCCTCTACACTGATTTCTATAGGGGTTGTACCAGTCTGCACTCCAACCAAGAGTGCAGAAGGGGTCATTTTCTCTTTATAGCCTCTCTAGCATTTATTTTTGGCTGACTTCTTGAAGTTAGCCATTCTCTCTGCAGTGAGATGGGAGCTCATTGCTGTTTTAATTTGCATTTGTTGAACGACCAATTATTTTGAACTTTTTTTTCCTATGTTTACTTGCCATTCATATTTCTTCCACTGAGAAGAGTATCTTCATCTCAGAGGCCCATTTTTGGATGGACTCTTTGAATATTATGGGCTTGATTTTTTTAAATTCTTTGTATATTGTATATAGAAGGTCTTTGTCTGAGGGACAGTTGATTATAATTCTTTCCTAGTTTGATTATTTTCTTTTTACTCCATTGTAGATTTGCTTTGAAGTGTAGAAATTTTTCAAAAAGATAAAATCTCAGTTGTTGAGTCTTTGAACTATTTCCTGTGCAGTTTAAATTTTGTTCATGAGCTCTCTACCTACCCTTATGTCTCCTACATTTTCCTCCAGAAGACTTAGGGTTTCTGTTTTAACATTTAAATCTTTGATCCATTTTGACTGTAGCTTTTTGTACAGTGACTAGACTAGGCTTGGGTTTAGTGTTAGCCTTTGGGTTATGGAAACCCAGTTTTTCAAGTTCCATTTATTAAAGAGTCTATGTTTCATCCAGTGAGATTCTTTGGCCCCATTATCAAAGATAAGGTGGTTGATTGTGCTTGCAGTTGTGACGTCATCTTTTATTCTTTTCCACTGACCCAGAGGTCTGTCTCTATGTCAGTATCATGCTGATTTTATCACAGTGGCTTTATAGTATAATTTCAGCTCAGAGATTGTGAGACTTCCCACCCTTCCTTTGTTTCCTGGGATTACTTTGGATATTTAGGTTCTCTTCTGGATCAAAACGAATTTGAGGAAAGTTTTTCTCTAGCTCTGTGAGGTATACTAATGACATTTTCATCAGGATTGCATTGAATTTGTATTACAATTATGGGACTATGGCCATTTTCATAATGTTCATTGTTCCTATCCAAGAAAACGGAATATTTTTCCATTTTCTCAAATCCTCTTCAATCTCTTTTTCTCACACTACCACAATTTTCACTGCATAAATCTTTTATGTCCTTTGTTAGATTGATTCCTAAGTATTTCACTTTTTTGGATGTTACTGTGAAAGGCATGGTTTCCTTAATTTCTTTCTCAATGTGCTCATTCTTGTGCATAAAAATGGTACAGATTTTTGGGTGTTGATTTTATATCCTGATTCGTTGCTGAATTTGGTGATTAAATCTACAAAAGCTCTTGGAGTTTTTCAGGTCCTCTATGTAGAGTATTATGTCATCTGGAAATAACAATAATTTCACTTTTTCTTTTGCAATCTCTTTTCTCTCTCTTGTCTAATTCCTTTGGTTAACATTTCCAGAAATATACTGAATAGGAATGGAAATAGTTGACATCCTTCTCTTGTTTCTGATTTTAAGGTAAAAGCCTTTAACTTTAGCCCATATAGCACAATGTTGGTTGTTGGTTTCTCATGGATTTTGTCAGGTTGAATTACAGACCATCTATTCCAATGCTTCATATTATTTTTATCATGAATGAGTGCTGGATTTTGTAAAATTTGAATCTATTGAGATAAATTGAGATCATCCTGTGTTTTTTCTTGTTGGTTCTGCTGATGTGGTGCATTACATTTATGGATTTGCATATGTTGAACTATAACTGCATTTCTCGAATGAATCCCACTTGGTCATGAACTATAAACTTCTTGATGATTTGCTGCATTCTGTTTAAAAGCATTTTATTGAAGAATTTTGCTTCTGTATTCATTAGAGATATTGGCCTATAGTTCTGTTTTGAGTTGGATCATTCCCTGGTTTTAAAATCATAGCAATACTTAACTCCATGATAGAGTTTGGGATAATTACTTCTCTTTCAATTTCATTAAAGAGTTTGAAAAAAGTTGTCATTAAATCTTCTCTAAATTTCTTGTAGAATTCTGCTATGAATCCACCAGGACATGGCTTTTTCTTTTTTGATAGGATTTTTATTACATTTTCAATTTTGTTTCTCATTATTGAATTATTCAGAGTTTGTATATCTTCTTCACTCAGCCTTGGAATCTCATATGTGTCTAGGAAACTGTCTATTTCCTCTGTGTTTTCCATCCAGTAAGAGTAAAGATTTTGGAAGTAGGTATTGATGATCTTCTGAATTTTTCTAGAGTGTGTAGTAATTTCATTCTTTATATTTTTTATTGCATGAATTTGAGTTTTTTCTTTCCTTTTTTGATTAGATAAGCTAGGTGTTTTTCAATTTTATTTTTTCTATCAAAGAACCAACTCTTTGATTCATTTATTATTTCTATTAATTTCTTCATCTCTAATGCATTAATTTCTACCTAAATCGTTTTAATTTTCTGCCTTCTTTGGCTTTGGGCTTGACTTGCTTTTCTTTCTCTAGGATCTCACAGTGTAGAATAAGATCATTTATTTGGGCTTGTTCTGTTTTCCTAATGTGTGAATTTACCACTATGAAATTTCTTTTTAAAACAGCTTTCACTGTACCCACAAGTTTTGTAAGTTGTAACTGTATTTTTAATTGATTTCAAATATTTTTATATTTTTTCTTTAGTTTGATATGTGACCCCCTGGTTGTCTAGGAGGTTGTGATTCAAATCCCATGTGCTTGTGGTGTTTCTGTGGATTGCTTTTTCAATAATTTTTAGTTTTCAAGATCCAGCCCAGGCCTGCTGAGTGTGTGGGAGAACTTCTGGCTACCCTGCACTGGTGGGACCAGTCCAGTCCCAGCCCAGGTGTAGCGTGGGTGAAACCCTCTTCCACCCCCTTAGGACTCCCATCACCACTCTGCAGTCTCCCCCACACCCACACAGTGAATTAGAACTTCTCCCGCATTCTTGTGACCCCCAGATCCAGTCTTAGCCCAGTGTGTGGGAGAGCTTCCTCTCCTCCCTACTCCACCTTGTCCACTCCAGACTCAGCTCATGCTTGGCATACAGGCCAGGTGTGAAACTCTCCAGAATCATTCTCGGCAGAGAGAGTAGGAGATAGAACCAGCCAAATAGTCCAGGAGAAGAACATCTTGCCAGAGGGGCACAAAAGGATCATTCCCAAGAGCTATAGCAGGAAGGAGCTGAACACAGCAGCCCCACCCAAGCCAGGCACAGTTGGATAAATTCAAACTTTGCAGATCTAACCCTGAATTTCAGTAGGTGCTAAGGTTATAACTGCACCAAAGCTGTACAACAAAGGTCAGAAGACAGTGCTATACCAAATGACAACAAGAAGGAGCAAAATTCAATCTCAGACACCAAGCCCACCCATAACAAGTGCAGAGGACACTAAAACAGAACAAATTGGGAATCACATGGCTGAAATCAATGAATCAAGAGCTTATGAAATAAAGAAACTACTGCAAATAGGTATAGAAGAACTCAGATGGGAAATGAAAAAAAGAAATCCCCGAATAAATATCATCTGCAGTAAAGAATCAAATGCAGAAATATATGGAGGAAATCCAGTGCCCACACAAAACAAATGCAGAGGACACTAGCTTAGCTGAAATGTATGAATTCATACTGTTGAAATTAAATAAGCAAGAGCAGAAAGTTATAGAAGAATTCAGAGCATAATTATTTTCTGAAATAAAAAAGAATTCAATGAACTCATAGCATCTGAAGTAAAGAATCAAATTCAGAAACATAGGAAGGTACACCATTATGAAAAAAACTCTGCAGTAAAAGAATAAAAAAATGCTTCTAAAGGAGAAATTGATAAAATAATAAAGGGGATAAAAAATGATGGATTCCTTGAATGAGCAATAGAGGAAAGAAATCGATCGCATGAAGCAGAGTAAAAGAGATATAGAGGAAATTAAAATCTCAATCCCAAGCTTGCAAAACTGTTTGAGTGAAAGTGAAGACAGAGTTTCAGATCTTGAAGATGCTGGTGCAGGTAGTGAAAAGGTAAGAAAAGATCTCTTTAAAACAATAAGGATGCAGGCAAAAATAATTCATCACTTGTAAGACAATGCAAAGATGAAGAATGTGAGGCAAATAGTTATCAATGAGAAAGAAGGAGTCAATATGAAAGACATTAAAAAAATGGGTAGATGTAATAGCAGAAAACTTCCCAAATATGAGGAAATAATCTGTCATGCAGGTAACCAAATCAACAGAAAGCCAAGTAACCTCAATCTAATTAAAAACACATTGAGACGTATAATAGTCAAGATCCCAGAAATCCAGCACAAGAATAATATACTGAAAGCCAGTAGAGAAAAGAAGCAGAACACATTTAAAGGAAAAGCCATCAGAATTATGGCTGACTTCTCTTCACAAACCATGCAGGCAAGAAAAGCATGGAGCAGAGTACTTCAAGTCCTCTATGAAAACAAATTCCAGCAGAGACTACTATACCCTGCAAAATTCTCTTTCAGGTTTGATGGAGAATTGAAATACTTCCATGACAAAGAACAACTAAAGAATTTCATGATGACAAAGCCAACCCTTCACAGGTTCCTGAAAGATGTTCTAGAGAGGGACCAAAATGATCAGAACTTCACGAATTAGATCAGAAGCAAACAAATAAATAGGACAAACAATTAAATACAGGAAAAAAAGGAGTATACAACAGCAGATAAATAACATGCCAACTGTAAGTTAATATATGTCAATTATAACCGTCAATGTAAATGGAGTCAATTCACTAATAAGTGAAATAGACTGGAACAGAAGATTAAGAAACAAAATTCAACAATATGCTATATAAAAGAAACAAATTTAACTCATAAAGACATTCATAAGCTGAAAGTCAAAAGATAAAAAACAATACTACAAGACCCAGCACCTCAGAGAAAAGCAGGTGTAGCAATCCTATTTTCTGACAGTGTCAACTTCAAACCAAAAATGATCAAGTGAAATAGGCCACTACATACTACTTAGGGGAAAAATTCAAGAGGAAGAGGTAACACTCATCACTATGTATGCACCAAACAGGGGAGCACTCAACTATATAAAGAAAATATTAATGGGCATGAAAAATCTTATATCCAATACCACAATCTTAACAGGAGTCCTTGACATCCTCTTATCCCAAAAAGATAGGTCAAACCAGACAAAAAATTAGAAAAGAAAAAACAGAACTGAACCAGAGCCTGGAACAAATGGATTTGCTGGACATATACAGAGTGTT
>NW_004524735.1:2079109-2079974 GCF_000260255.1 Octodon degus | reverse complement strand
CCATCTAATATTTCTTTAAGATTCTCCCTTGTAACTAGTCAGAATAAAAAGGAGTGCTGTCATGTCGTATGTCATCTATCCATGCATTCGGATACCTACATTTTCATTTATGTTCATGCTTTTCTCTGCCATTGTAAATAAAATAACTAAGGTATGTTTGTGAATAGAAATCCAAATAGTGGGTAGAAAATGAAGAAGGGAAGGATGAATGGAAGGGAGTTGGGGAAGAGAGGGAAGGAGGATGGGGGGGAGAGAGAGAGAGAGAGAGAGAGAGAGAGAGAGAGAGAGAGAGAGAGATTATGAGAATACAAGCAAAGATTTTCTGTGACTACATGGCACAACACATGTCAGATCAATATTTGTATTCCAGGGAAGCAACAGGGTTTCACTGTCATTTCTTCAGGCTGAACACTTTTACAGATGGACTATGAAACAGAAACCAGCTCTGGATCAAAACGTGTCCAGAAACAGGGTCAGATGAGAAATCCTTGCTCAGACGCAGAACTGACAGGGCACTGGTGAGGTCACTGAGAAGGGGACAGCAGCCACCCCTCGAGGGCTGAGTTTGTCCCCTCGCTTCTGGAAACCCAGAGGCACTGCTTTCTGTTGGCCTTGGGTCTGTCCAATTCAAAGACCTTTATACTATTCTGTCAGAAATATCATAGACAAAAAAATTACAAAACAGAAAGAAATATGATAGACTAACAATGAGAAGACTTGAATTTTCACTTCAATATAGTACTAGGAAAAATAAAAGTAAATTGAGTCACAAAAAGAATAAAGAACCTACAAATGTTCACTTAACTCTTGTAAACGTATTTAGCACCAGAGGTTAAATTTGATGACTCCAAATCATTACTTTTTT
>NW_004524735.1:2068092-2079009 GCF_000260255.1 Octodon degus | reverse complement strand
TAATTTATGGGATACGATGAAAGCAGTTCTCAGAGGGAAATTCATAGCTGTGAACTCACACATTAGGAAAACAGAAAGGGAACAAATAAACACCCTAATGCTGCACCTTCAATAACCAGAAAAGGAAAAACAAACCAAACTCAGAGCCCAAAGATGGGAAAAAATTATAAAGATTAGAGCAGAAATTAATTCAATTGAGACAGAGAAAATAGTTCAAAGAATCAACGAAGCAAAAAGCTGGTTCTTTGAAAAATTAAATGAAATTGATAAGCTAACCTCATCAAGAGGAGGAAAGAAAATATTCAAGTACATGCAATAAGGTATAATAAGGGTGTAATTACCACACAATCAGTTAAAATTCAGAAGAATATCAATAGGTACTTTGAGAATTTTTACTCTCACATAATATAAGATAAAAAAGAAATGGACAGATTCCTAGAAATGTACAAATTACCACTAATGAATCGACAAGAATAACAGCCAATGAAATACGAGATGTAATAAAAAACCTACCAACAAGAAAATTCCAGGTCCAGATGGAGACACAGATGAATTCTACAAGAAATTTACAGAAGATGTAATCAATGTACTCCTCAAACTCTTCAATGAAATTGAAAAGGAAGTAATCCTCCCAAAATCTTTCCTGGAGGCAAGTATTATACTGATATCAAAAGCAGGGAAAGATGCAACTAAGAAAGAGAACTACAGGACAATCTTCCTCATGAACTTAGATACAAAAATCCTCAATAAAATCCTAGCAAATAGAATACAGCAAATCATCAAGAAGATCTTATACCAGACCAGGTAGAATTCATCCCAGAGATACAAAGATGGTTCAATATTCCAAAATCTATAAATGTGATCCACTCTATCAATAGAGCAAAAACTAAAAAAAAAAAAATACATGATCATTTCCATTGATGCAGAAAAGGCTTTTGACAAAGTCCAACACTCATTCATGTTCAAAGTCCTACAGAAACTTGAAATAGAGGGCCTCTAATTCAATCTGGTAAAAGCCATTTTTGAAAACCCAATGGTTAACATAATTTTAAATTGGGAAAAAGTGAAATCTTCTGCTCTTAGATCTGGTACAAGACAAGACTATCCTCTATAACCCCTCCTATTCAATATAGTTCTGGAATCATTAGCTAGAGCCATTAGACAAGTGAAAGTAAAAGGAAGAAGAATAGGTAAAGAATAAGCTGAATTTTTATTATTTGCAGATGACATGATACTTTACTTGGAAGACTCAAAAAACTCCACCAAGAAGCTCCTAGAATTAATTCACAAATTCAGTAGCATAGCAGGTTACAAAGGCAGTACCCAAAAGTCAATAACGTTCCTCTACAGAGGTAACAAACACAGTGAGAGAGAAATTAGAGAAACAACAGCTTTTACAAATAGCACCAAGGAAAAGGAAATACCTTGTAATTAATCTACCTAAAGAAGTCAAAAATCTTTTCAAGGAAAATTACAGTACTCTTAAAAAAGAGATCCTAGAGAATTTCAGAAAATGGAAAGATATTCCATGCTCCTGGATAGGAAGAACCAACATTGTGAAGATGCCCATACTCCCAAAATTGCTGTACTTAATGCAATTCCTATCAGACTACCACCGACATACCTCACAGGCCTACAGAACTCATTATTAAAATTTATTTGGAACCAGAAAAAAAGTAGAATGGCAAAGGCAATCCTGAGCAACAAAGACAAGGCAAGCGGCATTACAATTCCGGACTTAAAATTATACTACAAGGCTACTGTGATAAAGTCAGTATGGTACTGGCAGCAAAATAGACCTGAGGATCAATGGAATAGATTAGAACATGCTGAAGCCCCTACGAACACACTCAGCCAACTTATCTTTGATAAAGGGGCCAAACATCCTCACTGGAAGAAAGATAGTCTCTTTAACAAATGATGCTGGAAAACCTGGCTCTTTACATGCTGAAAACTAAAACTTGACCCAGGTCTATCACCATGCAGGGAGTTAAAGTCTAAATGGATTAAAGATCTAAACTTTAAAACAGAGACACTAAATCTTCTGGAAGAAGAAGTAGGAGAAACTCTTGAAGACATAGGTGTAGGTAAAGAATTCATTAACAAAAATCAAATCGCACAGGAAACAGTTGAAAGAATGAACAAATGGGACCTCTTCTTATTAGGAAGTTTTTGCACATCAAAATAAATTATGAACAAAGTGAAAAGACAACCCACAAATTTGAAAAAAAATCTTGACTTAAGTACTTAGACAAAGTTCTGCTCTGTAGAATTTATAAACAACTAAAAAACACTAGGGCCCCATGATTTAAAGACCCAGTCCAGCAATGGGCATCTGAGATGAGCACACACTTCTCAGAGAACGAAATTAAAGAAGCAAATAAATATATGAAAAAATGCTCCAAATCACTAGTCATCCGTGAAATGCAAATTAAAAAAATACTGAGATATCATCTCACCCCAGAAAGAATGGCTATCATAAAGAACTCAACCAACAATAAATGATGAAGAGGCTGTGGGGAAAATACAACACTTTCCACTGCTGGTGGGAATGTAGACTGGTGGAACCATAATGGAAGTCAGTGTGGAGACTCCTTAGAAAAGTAGGACTGAAACTCCCATTCAAATGAGCTATTCCCCTACTGCAAATTTTCCTGGAGGATCTTAAAACATTATATCATAGTGATATATGTGTGCCTATTTTTATAAAAGCACAATTTGTGGTAGCCACATCTTGGAAACAACCAAGATGCCCACCACCTGAGGAATGAATGAAAAAGATATAGTACTTTTATACAATGAAGTTTTACTCAGGTATAAATATTGATAAACTTGAAGCCTTTATATTTAAGTGGATGCCACTTAAAGATATACTCATAAGTGAAATCAACCAGACACACATATGTAAGTATCATATAGTTTCCCTAGTATAAGGACTCAAAAGATGAAATAAAACTAAAAAGCTATAATACAATTAAAAGGAAAGCAAGAACTTGAGGACTAGACAATGAAGAGAGAGCAAGGAGAAGAGCTAGGAAACATGACAGAGGCAAGCCATACAGTTATATGTATAAAATGGGTAAGGTAATGATCCTGAGAATCTTCAGAAAATTTTCAAATCTAGAAGTCAACTGGAATGATTCTTATCCTAACTATATAATGACACCTGTGAACTAAGCACCTACACTGAAGATGGCAATTTGTAACAGTAGGTTCATGCTTGAAGTGCCTTTCTTTCTGGTCTTCTGAATACATGGTGCCTGTCTTGACATGCCAGTTGCTGCTGTGCTGTCTTCAGGGTAGATAATCGTTTAAATAGGAATGGGTGGTGAATGAATCCAAGAGACAGGAAAGTAGTGTTGCATGACTGCCCTGCAACAATGTTGTATGTGGTTAGATTGATGACTTATGTATAAACATATATAATTCTTTTTCCTTTTTAAAAAATATCTTTCAATTTTTTATATTATTTTGTCATATTCTGTAGAGACTTAATGTTTACCATATTAATACTTTATGAAAAATACCTGTTTTATGTTAAGCCTAAGGTGTTTGATATTCAGACAGATAGTGAGGTTAAGCTCAATAGCCTAGTTTGTATGGAAATAGCAATGAGCTTATCTTCTGGAGGGTTAAGAATTTTGCAGACCAATAATTAGAGAAAAAAAGGGCTACAAGGACAGCCAACATTTTGGCCCTAGCCTTTCAAGGTCATTTAAGACTTGAGAAATATGAGAACTTGTACTGTAACATCATGTAACTCAGTTGTGTCCCAAATTTTCGTATCAAGGAGACTATGGGGCCACATAGGACAGTGATTCATGATGTAGAGTGTGCCTAAGGAGAGTCATATGGAGAGAGAACATTCTCTTAGGCTTTCACAGAGAGAAAATTGGCTTAGCAATGGCCGTGACTCATCTACATGGTTGACACTGATAAAGAATCTGCAATCTGAGTTACAGGGTCTCAGAATAAAGCCTGAGTTGATTTGACTGAACTTATGAGTTCCAAAAGCTACAATTTTTGTTACATAGGTCTTGCTTTATCTTGGTCTTAACCATCCAGCAGAAATGTATAAAAACAAAGTACAAGAAATAAAGTCATGTTATTATGTTGAGTTGCAGGGAACTTAGGTCAACAACTTTTGACATGTCCAGTGAAGTGGAAAACCCAATACTATTATGGACTACTGGACTATTTTGAAGTATTTTGCTGAGTTCACACACCTATAATATTTAAATGATGGAACTGAACAAAAAAAGGGGATATAGATGAATGACCATTTTGTATCTGTGCATTCAAAATGGTTAGGATAGTTATATGGCTACATTCTCTTAATTCAAGGAATGTAGGAATTTGTTCTAATAGTGTTCATAAATAAGATATCTTTTCTGCATCTTGTACAACAAACAACCACTAGGAAGGTAGTGTGCAATGTGTTAATTATTGGAACTGTCCTACCAGTTTGATTTGAAACTGTCTCATTGGTATTTATTTCTCAATTAAATTATGGAAAAAAATAATTTCCAGTTTCATTACATTATGGTCTGATATTATGCATTGGATAATTTCAATTTCTTTGTATTTACTTGAGAATTCTCCACTTTTTAGTATACGATCTATATTGGAAATTATCCCATGTGCAGCTGAGAAGAATGTGTATTCAGATGTTGCTTGGTGAAACACTCTGTAAAGTTCTACCAGTTCAATTTCTCCACAAGTTTGTTTTAGCTTTCTAATTTCTTGCCTCGTTAATTTATCTCTTTGTAATTATGGCATGAAAATTCCCCCATTACTATTGTATTATTGCTTATTTGATTTTTCAAATATTTTTATTATTTTTATTTTTATGTATTTGGTTGTTACAGGGTCTCACTACTCAGCTCAGCCTCTTGGCAATACTCCTGCTTTCACTGTCCCCAGCTCTGGGATTACAGGCATGCACCACTATGTCAAGCATCTGGCAGGCTCTGTACACCCTTGGGGGTGGGGGTGGCAAGGGATACAGTGCTGTGGATTGAACCTCAGTCCCTGCACTTTCCTAAGCTTGCTTAAGCAGGTCCTTTAGTCCGCTGAGCTATCTCAACAATCTCATCATTTGATTTTTTATGTCTGTTAAAATTTCTCTTATATAGAAGCGTGCTCCTATATTGAGTGCATATATATTTATTGTCCTTATCTTTTCCTCTTATACTCATATCTTAACAAATTTTTAGTGACTTTCATTATCTCTTTGGATGATCTTTGTTTGAAGTTGGTATTGTCACCCACTGGAATAGCTGCCCTTCCTTTTTTCTGATTTTTCTGTTGCTTGAAGTATTGGTTTCTTTCCTTTGACTTTTAGTCTGAATTTCCTCTTGAGTTAAATGCATTTCTTGCATACATCATATTGTTAGATTCTGTTTTTTAATCTGCTCTTCTCTTCTGTTTCTTTTGATTGGTGAACTGAAGCCATTTATATTGATGGTTATAGCTGATATTTATTGGCTTTTGTTTGTCATGTTATTTTCCTGTTCTAGGGTCTGAAATCTTTTCCTCTTTTTGATTACTTGGTTGTTTTGTGTTTCCTTTCTGTTGTTCTTCAGGCTGTGATTACTCTGTCTCTTTCTTGAATACCTTCAGTACTCTTTGTAGGGTTAGTTTAGTTGTCATGAATTTCTTCAATTTTTCTGTGTCATGAAAGAATCTTATTTCATCACTCCATTTGCTCAATAGTGTTACAGGGTACATCAATCTGAGATGGAAGTTACTGTCTTTCAGGACATGAATTACTTCATACCAAGCTCTTCTTGATTTGCTAGTTTGTGTTGAGAAATCTGCCATAATTTTGATGGGCTTTCTATTGTAGCTGTTTCTTCTATCAGTTTTTAATATTCTATTCTTCTGCTGAATTTCTGAGGTCTTGATTATTCTGTGGCAAGTTGTAGGTTTATTGTTATTGTGGCTGTGTGGAGTTGTATATGTGTTGCGTATTTGTATGTAGGCTTTTTCCCTGTAGTTCAAAAAATTTTGTGCTAGTACTTCTGCAAATAGTCTTTTGATGTCATTTATGCTGTCTCCCTCTGCTTCACTGACACCTATTTTTCTTACATTATATTTCTTTGAGTCATCTTCCTTATTATTATTTCCTCATTCTTGCTAGCTTTAAGAGATATTTCATTTCATTCATCAGCTGTGTCTTCAAGGTCTGAAATTCTATCTTCAGTTTTCTGCAAGCAGTTTTGCCAGCTTTAAATGACATTCTTAATTTTCTGGACATCTGTTTGAACCTGTTTCACTCATTCTAATTATTTCCTGTATTATTCATTCAGTATTGTAATCATTGTTCAATTTTCTGTTTTTGTATGTCTTCTTTAGCTGTGCTAAGCAATTGTTTCATGATTTGTGTTCTTTCTTTTTAGACCTGAGATATTATTTCTGCTCTTCTTTCTCCTATAGCCTGATGACCTTGTTTCTTTACTTCACCTGCTATCACTTCAGATAATTCAGGTGTGTGATTTCCAAGTTGTTTTATGTCTCATCTCCTGGATTTGTTCTGGGTGGGCTAGCGGATTGAGATTGCCTTTGTCTCCTGTGTTTTTCCATTTTTTGAAGTTCCCAGTAATCACCCAGATAGAGTTCTGCAAGCTGCCCAGAGTCCACCACAGTGCCAGAAGAGTTCTACACCTGCATGCAGTAGGCCCTAAGTTCACACCTCTCCTGCATACTGAAGGCCACTCAGAGTTTACCTAAGCTCTTAAAAGTGCAGATGGGCAGCAGCATAAGCTCTATGCCTGCTCCTGCATGATTTAATCTAATAATCTGAACAACTACTTTGAAGCCAACAATAAGCAATAAATAACATTGCTGAATTCCTATCATTTTTTAAAATCCTGTATTTCTAGTTTTCTAATTATTTTTATTCTCCTTAAAATTATAAACATAATTAATTTGTGTACTGTTGTGCAGGGGTGAATGTATTTATGACATTAATTTTTATATATGCTATTCATAGGCAATATGGTACTAAAAAGGTTTTAAAATGATAAATTATATAGCAAGTAAAGTTATAGATGTCATGTGAGAATTTTTCAATGACCATAATATTATGATGATGTACTAAAAGTATTCTTTTTTATTGGCAGTACCGGGGATTGAACTCAGGCCCTTGGGCTTGCCAGGTAAGCGCTTATTCTACTGAGCTATCTCCCTGGATGAAATAGTATTCTTTTTTCTGGACTTAAGATACTTGAACATCTCAATTAGGACACAACTTGAGGATCATGGAACCTTCAGGCAAACAGCAATGTTATTATGGGGGAAAAAAAGAAAACCAGAGAACATATCAAACTGGTTTTAAACTTGTATGACAAACTTGCCAACCAAAGCCTCCACAAGTGGATGTCAAATAGAAATCACAGAGAGAAAGAATTCTATTAAATTATGAGCAACAAAAGTGACTATATTGAGCATAGGATTTTATTAACTAAGGACAAAATAAAGTGACATGATGACAGAGTAAAGCAAAATGAAAAGCAAGAAATACTCCTTTAACAGGTACTGAATGATATTAACACTATCCTGAGACTCATTTAAAGTGAAGAAGGACTGGCCAGATAACTCAGTGGACTAAGCACCTATTTTGGCAAGAGCAGGGACCCAGGGTTTGATCCCTGGTGCCACATACCACATCAGCCCTCCCAACCTCGGGTGCACTGAACTGGCAACTGAGTCCAAGCATTGTGGTGCATGCCTGTAATCCCAGCACTGGAGAGGCTGAAAACAGGAGGATCACCATGAATCTCATCTCATTAAAACCCTGTATGAAATACACAAATAAAAAAAGAAAGAAAAAAAAGAAGAAAGAAAGAAAAAGAAAGAAAGAAAGAAAGAAAGAAAGAAAGAAAGAAAGAAAGAAAGAAAGAAAGAAAGAAAGAAAGACTGGAGAATACCACACATGGAATAATAAATGTTTCCAGAAATCATAGCGCATAAAGCTTTCCAAATGGGGGGAAACAACTTAGTATACACATGGGTGAAGTTTATGGAGAGCTAAATAAATGTACTGAAAATTAAAGTCACCAGAGCCACCACAGTTATTTATAAGGCTCTTAACTTCTTAACTAGAACAAAGAACATTTATCAAGCATGTTTTTCACATTAAAGGCAGAATTTTTCATTTCACTAAAACATTGTCAAAATTCCTGCTTACTCAAGTTTAGATGTTTTAAGGCTGGCCAAATAGCTCAGCGGATAAAAGCACCTGCAAGCAGGTGCAGGTGCCAAGAGTTTGATCCCAGAACTTCCTGTGTCACCCCTACACCCCTGGGGACATGCTAAGAGGGCAATTGAGACTGGGCATGGTAGTACGCCTGTAATCCCAGGTCTTGGGAGGCTGTAAACAGGCAGATCACTATGCGTCTGATCTATGTAGTGAGACAGTGAAAACCCTGTAGATCCCTCCCTAAAATATAAAAAAAATAAAAAAAAGTTTAAATGTTTTTTTTTTCCAATACAGAGACAATTGAACAGGGTTTACAATTTTAGTTTCACATAGAAAGGACTCAGATGAAAAATAAATCATGTTATCAAACTTTTTAATAGATCAATATTTACTCAATAGAAATGTGATACTTAGTGTAGACAATATTAGACAAATTCACACTGAAAATAGACAGCTGCATACTTCTTAAGAAATGGCCAGAACAAAAGGTTGAAAAGAAAAGTTGTCTCTTTAAGTAAGGGTGTCATTACCTGCTTTGAAGAATCTCTCCCCGCAGCCTCTGTTCTCACATCCAGCTGGAAAAACCCTTACCAAAGCACTGCCGTGGGCAAGGCAGCCTTGACATCGACTGGGTGACTTGGACAGCAGCTGGGCAGAGCACAGCTACTTCTGGGGGCTCCCGGCTTCTGCCTGATTTTAGGATCTGGGGGCGGTTTCAGAAGTGGTGACAGATGCCACAGATAATGACAACATCACAAAGTAATGAAGTCCTCATGTGCTTCTGTGACTATAATGGGCACTTGGTCCTACGATGCCTTTTTATTTTATCTAATCCATTAACGAGCACTGGGCAATGCTTTTCCCAGTGGAATAAAAGGATTAACCTAAAATCAGGGGTGACACAGTTTGAAATAATATAATGGAAGGGACAAGATATGATGCTAGGGGCCAGGGAGATGGCTCAGTAGAATAAGCATTTGCCTGGCAAGAACAAGGGCCTGAGTTCAATCCCAGGTTCCACAAAAAAAAAAAAAAAAAAAAAAAAGATATGATGCTATTTCAAACCAGGCTGGATTCCTTATATTTGCTAATTGCCGGATACTGAGTGAGAAAAAGCTTGACCAAATGAGAGATAGGAGAAGGGGGGAGAGAGGAGGAAAGAGAGAGATTAGAGTATCCGATAGTGTCTCTAGGGATTAAAGTTGAAAGATCCATACACAGAGACAGACAACGATCAGTAAAAGGTTAGATGAGCAGGGCAGAGTATATCAAACAGCAAACGGATTTATAAACTGATTTGTATTTTGTACGTCCATCTTCCCACTCAATAAAATCATCATAGTCCATCTGCAAAAGGAAAATTTCTGGGTCCAGTTATCCTTAAGACCTTGTAAAAAACACTTCCATCTCCTTGCCAGAATTTACCTTCTTCTCTAAATCTTTGTTACATCTGATTCTCAGATGCAACTCTGACAAAGTTGCAGATTTTTAAATTAAAGAAAAAGTTTTGCAAATTAAATTTGATAGTACTATAGAGTCTGGATGTTTTATAGAATTTTTACAGCAACATCATTCTTTTATTTAAAAAGTAAATATATAATTGCTTAGATAAGAAGATAGCCAATTTCACAAGCAGCTACAAAACTTGAAGCTAAAGATAAGTTTATTTTGTTTCAGAATATTTCTTTCAGAAAACTATCAACAAAGCAGGGCACATTGGTTTAAAATCCTTGCTATGGTCTAAAGACCTAAAAAGTAGCTTCTCAGACCCTAAAAAGTACCATTCAATTATACAAACAGTTTCTTAAAGCAATTAACAATGTGTTTTAGGCCTATTTAAGAATTATTCAGCATTGCCAAAAGCCAGTTATAGTAACTCCTTGATGTCTTTTATAGTCTCCATTTTTAAGCAGTAATTTTTCTAGTATTTTTCTATGCCAGCTGATCAGTACTTATTTGTGATTGTGGAAAATTGTTCCTACTAATTTGTGGTTGAGGAACATATATTTAAATAATGATAACAGATTACACTGAATGGCCTAATCATTGCCACCCTGCTTTTTTGTTTGTCTTAAATGTATTTGGTGCAGGGTCTCACTACACAGCTCTGACCTGTAGAGATCCTCCTGTTTACAGCCGCCCCAGTATTGGGATTACAGGCATGTGCTACCATTCTGGTCTTGGTGGCTGGCTCAGCGTGACTGCGGGCAGGGTCAGTTTGTCATGTGGTGCCAGGGACCAAACCTTAGTCCCTGCATTTGTGTAAGCAGATGCATCGTCTGCTGAGCTATCTTGCTGGCCAGCACCTCGAGTCTTAATTTTATGTCAAGTTTCTAAGCTTTGAAAGACAGCACATTTTTTTTCTTTCTTCCTTCTTTCTTTTTTTCACTTAACAAAGTAATATGATTTTCACAGTATTTGTTGTAATATATAGTGTCTTCCAACCATCTATTCATATTACCATGTATATGCATGTAAAATTGGAAGAAAAAAGAAACAAAGAAATATATGAGAAATTAAGAGAAAAAATAATAAGGAATTTTAGAAAGGAGATGAAGCAAATTAAAGCATCAACTGCTTCCCATAGACCAGCAGAAATGTACAGTACATTTGTCCAAACCATCCTGATTACACATATAGATAAGTCTCTTTCCCCATTTTCTTTCTTATCCTTTTCCTCAACTCAGTAATTCTCCTTTTAAATACACTCATTC
>NW_004524735.1:2054624-2061221 GCF_000260255.1 Octodon degus | reverse complement strand
GTTTTTGTGTGTATGAAAGTGCCACAGCTTTTTTGCAGTGAGAACCCAATATTCAGGGCCTCCTTAGCAGGCATTATAGAAAACTCTGCATTAAAGGACAGAGCTGCCCAGGAAGTGTGCAAGCCCCTGGGTGCCCACCACATGCAGACCGCTAAGGGAAGTGTGTGAAATTGCAAATACAACCTCCAGGTTGCTGAGCATTGTTCAACCAGAAATTCAAAAGACACTTTGGTAATAAATTCCTGTTTCATTGTTGACAGAGAAGCTTCTATTCATCTGTGAAGCCATGGCATAGGTTGAAATGTATACATATATGTAGGCATACAAATTCTCAGCTTAGCATGTGTAAAAGGAAGCATTAGCCACAATTATTCACTTCAGTTGAGAGATTAGATGGCATTTTCTGTGACATCATATGGTAGAGGGATAAATGCAATGCATGTGAGGTCATGATTCTAGGATGAGGTGCTAATCAGTGGATAAAATAACGTACCTGTGTTTTATGATGTGCTCCTAAATACATAATCCCAATCCAGGTTTCTCACTGTTACCTTGTTCTCTCTTAAATACATCTTCCTCTGCTGTTTCCTCCTTGGTGTGTTTATTTCCACATTTTATTCCCTACACATGCACAGAGCTGCTCAATTAGAGGTTATTGCCAGGTTTTATCAAGAATTCTTTTTCTCAGAGTCATCACTGACAGCCTTTTTCAAACACTGGACTATATTTTGCTCTTAGTGAATGCATTAAGGGAAATGTTAGATTACAAGAGCAAAATACCACTTCTTCCATGCATTCTCTCCAGGGTGATTAAATTTAAAGAGCTGTTCCTTTGTCGTGATGGCTAGAGTGGGATATCCGACAATGTGAGAGTCAGGGGATTAGCTATTGCAATTGTTTGCACTAATGAAGAGTTACCTTACCAATGGAACAAAATGGATTATGGCTGTTTTGAATATCAGAAACTGCCTTTGTAACTCCCTAAAAGCCTAATCCTTAGGAACAGGGAAGCAAATAAGCATTCAGCTCCTATAATATTTTTTTTAATGCTGAGTTAATGACAAATGTCTTACATAACTTCCAAACCTACTCCCTGAACACCTTGACTAGAAATCCGCCCTTTGCAGTAGGGATGGAGAATCTTTTAGAGAAGAGTGTGCAGACTGCAAAGCAAAACCTGTTTATTTATTGTAAATTCCCAACACCCAACTCTCAACACCCCAATTAAACATGAATACTGAGACTTTAGGCAAAAAACAAACTCATGCATTAACATGTTTTGTCTTTTAAAAAAATCACATAACAGAAGTGCCAGAGGCTCACTGCCACTGTCTGCACCAACCCTCCTGCTAGAATAGGCTCACTTATTTTTATCTGCAGAGATCTCTTTATCTTTGTACATTGCAACCAAATCCCAAGTCTCTTGTGAACCTCCCAGCATCTCTATTTAATTGCTAACTCATCATTTTTTCTTAGTCCCTGTATGGCAAATCTATCAATCAGTCTTTAGAAAGATTCTTCCCAAAACATTTCATTCTTTCTTTAATTCAGCCAGTGTTTTCCATCTTCCATAACATAAAGGCTCAATTTATGAATACCTCTTTCCAGTTCTAGATAAAAAACTCTTGATCAGACTTTATATTTCTTTTCTGGGTTTTTTTAATGTATTTTATTTTCATCTAATTTTGGAAGCTTATATCTTTTACCTTAAATGTAATGATTTGCATATATAGTCTGTCTGCTCAAACAAAATAGTATGCCTTGAGGATACTCTGAATGTCTTCTAAATCATTTTCTCCCTTGTGGGAATCAGACTTTCAAAAAAGAAGAAATGCTATTAATTCAAACATATGTTAGCTTGCTTCACACTCTCAAAACTTAAAACTTTCTCTTAAACTTAATTTTTTAATCTTTAAAATAACTTTAACAATTCTCCTTGGAATTATGAACATTAAACCAATATTACATAAAATATCTGGGAAGTTGGTACCCATGGATACATGCATGCTTTATTTACTAACTTCCTATAGTGACTAATATAATTTATGAGACAAAGACACTTTAAAAAATTTCATTTATCAGTATGAAAGACTTCAAAAAAGGAACAACTATTGTGTCCTAGTAATTTTATCGATAAATTTCCTTAAATTACATTCCATTTCCTAATATTTCTGAAATGGAAATATAATTCTCTTTCTATAATGAGAAAACTGACAATTTAAAGATATTGAGCAGATTCCCTAGGTGACTTAGTTACTGTACAGAAAAAAAAAGTTTGGAGTCACCATTTCCTGTATCTTTGATTAGATAAATTTAATATTTAACATTATGTGTTTATCCATTCACATTTTCATTTATCTTAAATTCTTGGCATTGTTTAGGCTGTGTTAATATTAAGAAAAATAAAATAGGGGCTGGGGAGACAGCTCTGTAGAATAAGGGCTTACCTGGCACTTATTTGGCACTGTGTTCCACCAAAAAAAAAAAAAAAGTGAAAAGTAAAATATAGTCTAGAACGAAAATTTAGGCTATTTTCTTTTCTATGTGTGTTTCACGAAGCAAAAATGGAATTGCATTAATATATTGAATATATATTTCAAAAATATTATCTTAAGATATTTATTCCCTACCTCTCATCAAATTAACTTTAATTGGAAATTGTACGAAATAGTGTTAAAATCAATATGCCAATTTTAAGCATTTTAACTACACATTTCAAACTGTCTTAGAATAATATAATGTGATCTTATTAAGTGGTATTAGAAATCTATGAATTGCAGACTGGCAAGATAGTTCAGTGGTATAAGTACCTTCTTGGCAAACCCAGGGCTGCAGGGTCAATCCCTAGCACCACATGCCACCTTGGCACTGCCCCAGGCGTGCTGAGCCAGCCATTGGTACTGCATATGGTGACACATGCCTGTAATCCAGCTCTGGAGAGACTGCAAAAACGAGGATCATTATGAGTCTGAGCTGCGTTGTGAGACCCTGTACCAAGTACATAAAAGTTAAAATAATAATAATAATAATAATAATAGGAATCTATGAACTACAATAGAAGTATCTAAAAGAGGACACTTTGTTTCCTGGATATTATCGTCATTGTATGACTTGTAAGAGGAAGGGTTAATGATTTACTCCAAATTATTGTGGCTCCATCTCTGAAGGTCAAAGCTTGGTAAATTTATTTTATTTCTATTTAACACAAAACTGAGATAGTGCTATGGAATTGATGTAATACCTAACTAACTGCCTCATTTGAGTGATCCATGTATCTGCAAAGTAAATTTCTGCTTTGATACATCCTTGATCTATTTGTTGATTTGTAAACTCATGGAGTGTGAGGTTCAGGTCTGTTTATGACAGAATATTCCTCTTTGCAGCCAATGTCCTGTTCTTTTTCATTTGTCCCCATGGCCACCACACCCTGGGGCTCTTGCATCAGTCAGTGCACAGAAAGATGTAAAATTATAAAATGTTTAGCGCTATGGACTATTCATGAGCTTTTCTTGTTTTTTTTTGTTTTTTTTTTTTTTTTTTTTTGTACCAGAGATCGAATTCACAATCTTGCTCTTGCCAGCAGGCGCTTATGCCACTGCGCTAGCTACCCAGCCCTAACTTTCAAGAGTTTTTCCATAGAAAATTTTTATACTTGGACATTTTGGGCACAGGAAACATTTCCTTTTTAAATAAATTTTGGTTGAATTACTTTGTGTTATAGAAAGAAAAGATGTGGTGGGACGCTCTCTCGAGCTTGCTATTAATTTTCCCATGTAGTCACTCCTTAGAATATCTCCAGTCCTCAGAACTCTCCTGCTGCACCAAGAGTCATGCCTGGCAGCCAGGATACTGGGAGCGAGCTGACAATGTAATTTCCAAGCCATGACAGTTTTGCTCACCAGATGAAATACAGCTGGTGATTCCACTAGCACAGTGTGTGTGCCCAAGGATTATGCTTTTAATCTAAGTTTGTCGCTGCAAGCATAAGTGAAGGGCATGAATTTCTATTTTAGAAATGGGTTCAAGTTTTCTGCTCTTGATTGGCCATGCAGACTTACGCAAATCACTTTATATCTTGAGCTTGAGTTACCTTATTCAAAAACCTAAGAATAGCTTAACTGTCCTTATGATTTGTGAAGGTTACAATGAGATGACATCAAAGAAAAGAAGCTCATTAACTGACAGTTATTTTATTAATGCATTTACATTCTCAGGATATTTAATAGCATGTGGCACATGAAATGTGATCCATCAAGATTGTTGAATGGATAAGTGAATAAACAAATTAATCAAATAATCAGGATGATAACAGTTGAATGATGAGACTAATTAAACTCTAAGCAAAACCATTGGCATCACTGAGAATAGTCAGTCATAAGCCAGTGAACTAAAACATCATGCGTCCTGGTTCCATGACGTTCAGATTAGGAAGAGACGAAAAAAGAACAATTCTAATTTTAATGCATGAAACAAAATTCATCTAAATAGTATCATACATTTGCATCCCTAAAATACTTACAATTTTTACTTCATATAAAAATACTAGAAAATGTTATATTTTTAGTTATAATATTTTTACTATTTCTCTGCTATTGAATAGTAGATTTTTCAGTAACTAGGATAAGCCTATTAAGATAACTTCAAATGAATAACCACAGAATATTCCATTTGCCAGGTGTTCAAAGGCAGCTGCCCTCAGTGAAGCTGCTATGTAGCTGCAGGTGCTTGGCCCGGAGACCCCTTCATCTCACACAAGGCCTCCTTTCTGCTCTCTATTTGTTGTGATGCTACAACCTCTTGCCTTTTCCTATGAATCAGTCACTCTGGCGATTTCTGATAATACAAGAACCCTGGATGCTGATGCCCCCTCCCCAGGACTCATTGGTATGGTGGCTTGCTTGTTGGTTTGTTTAGTGACTTTGCTGCATTCTTTTAGTCCAGCATGTTCTTGGCTGTATTTTACAGAGTTGTGTGTATGAAGTGCTCTAAGCAGGCTGTAATTCTTGCCAGAACTCTGCCTCCTTCCCAGAGCCTCTGCTTATCAAAGTGATGGCCTTACTGTTAAACTATGCCCCACCACTTAAACTTTCCACATCTGATCTTAATAAATTTGGTCTGTATCGCAAGGATAATTTCTGAAGCCAGGTTATTATTTTCTTTAAGCTTTTAAAACTTTGAATTAAGTTCTTTATTTTTCCTTTCTGACTCTAGACAGCTGTGTAAGTGGTCTTTTCTTTGGTTCTAATTCGTTATTTGGGTTTAATTTATTATTCTTATGGGTCAACCAGCATCCACTTGATTTCCTTCCAAACACTTCTGTCTAGGAAAGTGAGTCATGACTTAGATTTTCCGCACTTCCCTGCAAATAAACTCAGTTCACTTGGAGACAGATTCGAACCTTTCTATTGGTATGGTCTGCTTCTTTCTCCTGGCAACAATTTCTGACTAATTTGGACTTAGGTGTGAACCCTGGTTGTCATTTCTCAAGCTAACGCTTTTGCTTAATAAACTATAGTGCGAGGTTGAAGCGATTATCTCTAGTTGACTTTACGCTTGTTCTATGAGGCAGAATTGGATTATGGGAAGAGGCTTGAGCAAGATCAGTAAGGGCACCACTTCTAGACAATCTAAGTCAATTTTCTACAATATCAATTGGGTCAGGATAGAGAAAAGGAGTCCCAAATAACACAAGTCTTATTTGTGTTACCTGAAATTTATTCCATGAAGCAAATGAAAGAGCAGAATGAGTACAGTGGCCATCAGCTCCTCCTAGGGAGATAGCAAGTCTTTAGGAAGAAAGAGAGTTCCATCTCCTAGCAATTGTAGCCCATAGCAAAGCCGACATTCATGAGTGTGGGATGTTGGGGACTTGGCATGGCCCAAGCGATGCAAATGCCCTATTCTCACATCAATGTCATGTGTTTTGAAAACAAATATTCCTTTACTTTGTGTATGCCCTTAGATCAAATTCCAGAGGCTTTAAATATTCATCATTTCTGTTGCATTAATTTTTGTCTACTATGATGAAGTACTTGGAGCATTTCATACCACTGTTTCTTAACACTATTTATGTCACTTAATTCTCAATAACCATTTCAATAACTTGGGGAGCTTTATGAAACTATCAGTGGCTCCTCTATGCCTGTAGAAATTCTAATTTTGTTTGTTGAATGACATTGAAGGCAAGTACAGTTGACAGATCAAATCATGTTAGGCAGAACTGATGCACATTAAGATTCCCTTTGTCTTTCAGTTTCTATTTGTATGACATCCTACTTTTCCACCCCATTTTAAAGTTTGATAGATCCATTGATCCAAATGTATCAAAAGGGAGGTGGTGACCACTTGTGTAATTTGCAGAACAAGTGTGTACATTCTTGTGCTCAATTCCTATTCCTTTTTCATTCTTTACTCCAGTAAATACTAAAATTATGCTTTGAGGCTGAAGTATCACAGGACAAATGCAGACTGGAATTCTCTATACCTGACAAAATTTAGTGCTTTGAAGAGGCACATGGACTTGGAATAAACAAATAATGTTTTTGTCAGCTAGCATCCATATTTCTATAATAAAACCTATCATCATTATTAACTCTT
>NW_004524735.1:2052537-2054524 GCF_000260255.1 Octodon degus | reverse complement strand
TGTCTATTGGACCCTACAGATTCCATTTTTCTCTTTCAGGTTCTCACACTAAGGAGACAATACAATGTTTGCACATGCAGGTCTGACTTATTTTACTTAAGATTATGTTCTCTAATTGCATCCATTTTCCAACAAAAGACTCAAATTTATCCTGTTTTATTTCTGAATACTACTACTACTAATAATAATACTGTGTAAAAAAAAACATTTTCCTTTTACATTCTTCAGTTGATGGGTATATGGGTTGTTTCCAGGATTTAATTATGACAAATTGAAAGGCTATAAACATGGGTGCACATATAATTCTATAGTATGAGTTTTTCAGTTCTTCTGGAAAAATACCCATGAGAGTAATAGCTGGCTTAAATATGATTTGCAATCTGAGCTTTTTAAGAAATCCTCACCCTGATTTCCATAGTGGTTGTACCAGCCTTCCCTCCCACCAACAGTTCAGGAAGATTCCTTTTCCACCACAGCCTCTCCAGCATTTGTTATTGGCTGATTTCTTGATGTTTTTCCATTCTTTCTGGAGTAAGATGGAATCTCACCCTTTTTTAAACTTATATTTCTCAAATGACCAGTGATGTTGAATATTTTTGAATATGTTTACTTGCTATTTGTATTTCTTTCTCTGAGAAGTGTATATTCATCCCAGACATGAAGTTGCATAATGTCTTAAATCAGATTTAAAACATACAGCAGGTCTCTACTGATACCCCAGCCTCTTGAATGTGCCAAACTTCCTTTGGAAATAGGAGCCTAGGGTTTGGAAGACCCTCATAGAGAGCATCACATCACAAATCACTCACATATGTAGCCTAATACCCTGAAGGAAGGACTCAACATTGTAAATCTCACCACTGATTTCTCTCTTTTATGTGTGTGCAATAAATTTTCAAAATAATAAAGAACCTCTAAATTGAGCAAATTGAGCATAGCTCACTGTCCTTCAAAAGTCCCAGCCAATCCTTCAGATGGTTCCATTTTCCTCAGTGACTTGCTCTAAAAAGTTAGCCTGCTAAGTGGTCCTGGACACGAGCGGTTTGAGACAGTAAGTGGTTGTTGCTCTAAGGTGTTGTGCCTTGGATTAACTCATTTTATACCATTTGAAATCAAATACCCTTCTTTATCTTAAAGGAAAATGTATTTTCTCCAAGAGTCTCCATTGCAATTTTATGAATACCATCTTTACATCATGTATTTACACCATAACTGGGTGTAACTGTAACTGTGCACAATATGAGAGGCATATTTTTTTAATTCTTTGTCTGGTGGCTAGCCTGATATTCCCAGCATGTAGTAGTGTTTACAAAAGGAGGGAAGGAGATAAGGAGAAAAATAATTTTTGTTCTACCATTCTCATCAACTTTCAAGATAAACTGTTTCTTAAATCCCATCATTTCATGTAAAAAAAAAAAAAAAAAAAAAAACTAGTTTTTCTGACACAAATCCTTGAAAAAATATAAATCTAATGAAGACCTAGAGAAGCAATTAAACAGGCATTTGTTGAAATGTGAGAGGCTAGAATTGTTTGTGTTAGGTGATCGAAACATGTCTTTAATCCCAAGTAAATATCCACCTCTTTTTTCTCCCTTAGGTAGTTTCTTTATGAAGCGTGACAAATGAGAAGCATTTTCTACCTCCGCCAACAAATATATTTTTACTAAACATAAAATGTTTTTCCCTTCAGTATGATTTTACTTTTCCTTTTGAAAAGAAGATCAAAGTGAAAACATCAAAAAGTAAAATGACTACTAGGTGAACAGCACCCCAGTGTTTGGAATGTTATATATATGTAATTTCAAACCAGAAGGAATGAACATGCACCTTCACAGGATGACAGCTGCAATTAGGCAACAGAGCGGCTCTCACAGAGCAGCTCAGTTTTGCAGGCCGGAGACAGGCAGTCTAACATCTTCCAGCTCTGAATTTCTACAGCTCCCCGGCAGGGAGGTGAGGGAAGCCAGGGAGAGGAGTGCACTTCTGA
>NW_004524735.1:2038469-2040277 GCF_000260255.1 Octodon degus | reverse complement strand
TGGGACTAATAAAGAATATTTTAAATAAAATGGAAGAGTTTCTGTGCAAGAGACATGGGCTAGGTCCCTAGCACTAGAACAAAAGAGAAACAAAAATCTGAAGTCTGTAAATACCAAGCAAAGAGATCCTAGACTCTTCACCTCTGAGTCATACTTTTCAACAAAACCTGATGCCTAGCAGCTTAGCAACAGAAATTCAGAGTCCATCAGAGTCTACACACATCAGCAGTTCGCCCTACTAACAAATGTCTGGAAGCTCATGGTCACTACTTTGAGCAACTCTTACACTTGTAGAGGCCAACAGAAATGTGTATGAATCTCATGAGGTCTCAATAAATTTAGTAGTAAAATATTTTTAAATGGAAAACATTCTAATAAAATTATTTGTGAGTTTGATTGCATTAAAGTTAATAACATTATTTCTCAAAGGACACTTTGCAGTAGCTGTACATCCAAGCAATGAACAAGAAATAAATATTTGTAAATCTATCACTTACAGAGCAGGGGATAAACAAGTAAATGAATAATTTAAGTTAATATAAAATACTTGCATGCATTTTGTAAAACATGTATCACAAACTGAGATATATTATCTCACTAGAAATTATGGAAATGTGAATTGAGCCCAGTATGAAAGCCACTTTTTGATTATGGAATGTAATTTTATATTCTTCATTTTAGATTAAATAGTCTATCAAAATAAGTATTGTGGAAGTTTTGTTTCAATTTAGTTTGTTATACATTTTTATTGGTTATATAAATTTATCATTCACTTTCAAAAGTTTGGCACTATGTTGTGAAGTTGTATGAACGTATACATTAGAATTCTATAATTGTGCTTTGTGGAAATATATGCCTAGATAAATTCAATAATATTCATAGCAGCATTAACTTAATAGCAAATCTGTCAGCTAAACAGCTCACATATTGACAATAGAAGTAATGAACACATCGTGTTATAGTCCCAAATGCAATATTACAGAGCCATAAAAAAAAGTATAGTGTGTTTGTCTTTGTAAAATGAAAGTAACTGCACAGAAGTGCAAAATCAAACTTCAAAATGATGGTTTTTATTAGATGAGTGGAGACACTGCACTAGAGAAAAGGACACACATGTAGGCATGAAAAATAGTTTGTTCCTACATAAGTGAATCAGGCAAGAAACAGGAAAGTTAAGCCAATATTGGCTTGTTGTTTTGATCATGTCTTGGGAAAAAAAAAAAAGATTTTTTAATTTAAGTCTGTACACCTGAGGTTCACATTTAGAAAAATGAAAAGAAAAAAATATCTAAGTTCTAGCTAAGTTGACTGTATTAAATCATTCAATCCTTGGTGCTCTGTGCATCTTCTAATAACCAGCAGATAAGGCTTTTCCAGAGGACTATTTGGAAACATGGATTCTCACAGACCTTAGGAAATGGCACCTTCAGTAACCAAAATGTTCCAGTCACTGTTCTTTATAAGAAAGTTGGACAAATAATGAACATACTATTTCTATTATCCCTGTTAGCATTTAAAAAAAATATAGAAAATTTCCAACACAGTAAATGATTAAAACATCATTTATAAATGCTACTGTGGCTTTTTATTTGGAAAAAAATGAGTTTTGCAGATAGATTAAACTCTGTACTGTTTTATCCTTTTTTAGAATAAGTAATATGGTAAGTGCCTTAAACAAAATCTTCAGATGGAAGATGAAATTTCATATCATGATATCATCAAACATAATTGACTAGGAAAGTGTTAGTCTCTATATAAATGAAATACTACAGGACAGCTTGGATAACTGTACCACTGATTTCTTCTGG